>NW_010515519.1:78927-85442 GCF_000687285.1 Phaethon lepturus
GGGGAGAACTGAGCCAGCTTTTTTCTGAATTTCTCCCAAAAAATGCACGAGTTTGTACTTCAGGTTAAGCATGTCTTCTTTTTTTTGCCTTTACCACAGCTGTTCAAGTGCTTAAGGCTTGTGTTACTGCCTGATGTAATCATAATGCAGAGATAAATAGCTTAACACATAAAGGGTTGGTCTTCCCACTTTTGCAGCTAAGAGTGAGCTAGTTCAGTTAGCTAGTTAGCTAATTCAGCTCTCTGCTTTTGTCATTCTTCCTCCTTGACTCCTCTTCCCCTTGCTTTCTAGTACACATCTCACTTTTTTGAATTTTACTTCTGTTCTCGATATTTTTTTCATGATATCTGCCCAGAGAAACTCAAGCACTGAACTGGTCCAGTCAAATGTCTGTTGGTATCAAGCAGCACTTATTTGACTCTTGTATTTGGACAAACTCTGAGTTTCAGCTTGAATTATCACAGGAAGCTCTGATTCCCTGAGGCATGGGAAAGCTACACTATGAATACACTGATGCTAATGGTCTTGGCTCTGCAGGTTTTATTGCATTTGTTGTTTTCTAATGTTCTGGAAAACATAGCATTAAAATGAACAGGGTAAGCATAGGCAAGTGGAAAAGTGTTGGAACTGGACAGTAGATGCCTCTTGCCCAAGGCTCTGCCTGTCCCCTACCTCAGGGAGACGGGAGCAGTCTGGCACATGCTTAGGATTTTGATGGGTGTCACTCGATATTGAATAGCCTTGCCAGTGGGCATCTCGCAGGACTGCAGGGTCTGAGGGTGGAGTTCAGTGCTCTAGAAATGGCTCTTACATGGTAGGAATAAGGCAAAGAAATTACCTCCAGGGATTTGGACCTCAGCAGAGGTCGGTCTGCTGTGATTTCTTGTAATAGCAGATAAAGAATATGAATGTTACTCAGCCCTGATGGCTGTAGAGTAGTGATGAGCTAATAGTTTTTTATTGTAGGAAATAGGCATAGGCAAATGGGTTTTTAAGATAAATAGTCCATTCTCTGAGTACCTGGCTCTTAGGAGGGGTGAGCTGCCAGCAGGAAGCGCCTTCCTGCCTCTGCCCTGTAAATTTTTTTCCTTGTGGAAAGCATTCCAAATGCATATAAATGACCTTTTTCAATCAAGTCAAAAAGGGGCTAATGCTTAAGTAGCTCTATTCAGCAGTTTATTTTCATATTTTCTCTTTCTACATGAAAGTCTTAATGGTATAACAACCTGACTTCAGAGACCTTCATCCCTGTCCCCACCTGGCAGAGGAGGTGACAAAGTTATTTACTAGACTGAATAACTAGAAGTCTGTGGTGGGGCTCAAAGGGTCTGTGAGCTATCCCTGAAAACATAAAGCATCATGCTGTAAGGACTGTGAACAACCTCCAGCTTCCCTAGACTTTGAGGAGCTCAGGGTGCTCAGTACCTCACAGAAAACAAATTGGGAGTTGAGCTGTTTGGGTCAGATCCAAGTAACATTAAAGTCAACATCAAGACTCTTGTTAATGTGTGTATATGGAAGTTTGTGAAAGCAGAAGAAAGCTCAGAAGGACCTTCCTCTGAGTCGATACAAGGATGGTTACCTCCATCCATGGTGTTCTTCCATAGTAATTTTTGACTTAGTTGCAAGTAATTGCAAAACTGCTTACTTGTTTTGGTACTTTTGTAACTTTGTTAGTGCTTTTTCCCTTATTAATATAATACTGGCTGATTAATCTCAACAACATTTGATCAATAACTTTATGTAATTAAACTGTACTTGCTCAAAGGTTGTGGCTTGCTTTGGTCTTTATTCCACACACCAGATCCTAATGTGCTTATGCTATGCTTCTAGCAACTACTTAGATGATGGAAGGAAGTGACATCAGCAGATGATGTAGTAGTTATTTTTCTTGCTCATAATCAGAAACTGTGTACATCATCCTCAGGGTGATTAATTACAACTTATAGAATGTTCTTTGCATTTTACCCTACCTATATTATTAAACTTCTAGTCTCTGTTTACTCCCCCTTTCCCCCCCCACTGTGTTCTTTCCTTTTTCAGTAGTGTTGGAGGCCCTTCCTCCTGCTGCTGCTGTGTCATGGCCTACTTTCTTGGAACCTGCTGCTTTGGCTTGTGCTTATCTGAGCACAGCTCATGGCATGTGGACATCTGAGCATGGTGTGGTACAGAGCTGTTTTGTTTTCTGTCCTAAAGGAATCTGTTCTGCTGGCTGATGATGGCAGTTGGCTAATAATGTCCATTGTACTTTCAGAATAGATGCTTGGGAGTCCAAAAAAGGATTTCCAGAAGCACTTGGCAGAGTCCTGCTCCCCATTGCAGCTGGCTTCAAGGGGTGCATTGGTATCAAGGTTAGACCCACACTGAACATCAAGGTCAGTAGTTATTCCTCTCCCCTGGTCAGAACTCAGTGCAGCTCCTTTTTGATTGAGCTGTTCATTGTCTTTAAGGAGCATTGCCTTTAAGGCAGGACAAGTGCCTTTCTGTGACCTGCAGTGAGAGCAGCTCTGTCTAGCCAGGAAGTCTTCTGATCTGGGCACTACAGTTGGCTTCCAGGCAGTTTGGGAACAGGCTGAGACATTGGCACCTAGATTCAGACTCCGTGGAAATCAAAGTAAAGAATTGAAACTGGCTTGTGGCCAGTTTTGTGTAGAGCTTGGTACAGAAGCTAGGTACTCTGGCCCTTGAGATGGCAAACCCAGGCACAGAGGCACTGTGTTGCATGATCATCAACAGAAACTGTCACAGACTAGATGAAATCCCATCAGTGGTGGGATTGCTCCCTCCTGGCACATCCAGCCTCATGTAGAAATGCCCTATAAGGATGTGGCAGCACACGCATGACCTTGCATGCTGGCGGGTGCCTCTGCCCTTATGAATGGACGCTCCTTCTAGAGGAGGAGGCACTGTGCCAGGGTAGCAGATGGGCAGGAGCAGCAGCAGCTGGGAGACCATGTATGATCATCACGTGGGCTTACTGTCTGCGGCAATGCCAAAATGGCCCCTTGGCTTTATGTCTGTGCTCAGGGTTGCTCCTAAGCCAGCTGCTTCCAGAGGCAGGGTGCAGAAAGGGGTCAGGCAGCACTGATTGCAGCAGGCAGTGGACCCTGCCCTGCATCCACCATCAATGGGCTCCTCAGGGCCGAAGACCTGGGTAGTATTTCCCTCTATCTGGAGCACCATTTGAGAGCAGCCAAGCTGAGCCTTTGCTGTTCCCTCTCATCTGTCCAGTCTGAGCTTTTCTCTGCCAAGTAGAAGCCTTGCCTCCATACACCCTGTCCTGTTCCACCGGGGAGAGGGTGTAGCTCTAGGGGCTGCCATTCACAAAGCAAGTTGGTCTGGTGGGATGGGCAGGTCTCCAGTTGTGCATGCTGGCCAAGAGCCCTGCTGATCAAACAAAGGTGCAGGCAGCCCTGAAGAAGCCCTGTGTTGGCAGTCCCTGTGTTAGAAACCACTAACATCAAGGGTGAATAAATCTGCCTTTCACAAATGGTGATCTCCCTGCTGTGACAGGAGCCAAGGACACACTGAAGCATTATGAAGAGGGTCTGCATAGGGTGGTTTGTGCTTGGACTGAGCCACCTCTTTATTTGTACCATGATTCCAAAAGTTTAAACATGTGAGAGAGACAGCTGAAGAGCAAGGGGAAGCACTGCTGGCAACCCTGTGGACATTGTACAGGAGAGTGGTGCTTCAGAAGCTCTTCTTCCACTTTGGCTCAAAAGGTGTGGATAGGAAGAGGTCCAGGCTCAGCACATCTGTATCTCCTGAGCATTGCAGTGGTTTGTCTTACTGTGGTTTAGCAAACAACTTGATGTGTTACTGGGATGCCATTAATGTGGGCATCTTCATTCGGTGCTTGTTACTGGCAAAGCCACAGTAGACACAGATCTCACTTCCCTGAGGGGCTAGAGAAGAAACAGTGATCTAACTAGAGCTGATCCAGCTTGCTTTTTACTTCAATGCAGGGTGCACAGTGGAAATGTAGAATACAGCACTGGCAATATTACATTCCTTTCTACTGATAAGTAGCTTGAAAGGTGACCTGTGATTGGAAGGAGAGGGAAATGTCCACTGGATTTGTTCCCTTTAATTTTCTGCTTTGTATTGAGGAGAGAACCCTTGAAGGGTCTTAATCTGTTTTCTGCATACAGGGAGGGGCTTCTCTCTTCAAGCTGGCTTCTTATTTTGAGAACACTGATCTTAAGACCTTGTGATGGTTTCATGAACTGGAAGGAAGATTGTGATGGCCTAGAAAGAGATTTGATAAACTGTGACAGAAAATGAATGTGTGGATTGGTGGGTTTGGCTGTTTCGCTTGAGCTATGTTCCTACCTGCTGTTAACTCAAAGGAAGAGATGCTTCAGAGCTCAAAAGCAGAACAAAGATTATCGGAACTGTTTCTTTTGACTTGCTCCCCAGGGGTGAGCCCTCTGAACTCCTAATTCATGTCCCTCTCCATTGAGAGCACCTCTGTGAAGAAAACAAATGCTAGAAGAAAGCAACCTACCTTTGCTAATGGGGAGCATGTTATGGCTGTCCCTTTCAGGGCATGGGAAAAAAACATATCTCCTATATTTGAGAAACTTGGTCTTCATATATTCCCTTGACTGGGGGGCTCAGCCTGATGCCTGCAGCTAGGAACCGTTCCCCAGCTTTTCCTGTGAAGCTGAATTATTACTGGCTATTGGCTTTCCAGGGAGTGCACAACTTTGAAAGGAGGCTCTGGGTTCCATGGTCCAGTGCCTGATAGTACAAATGGTGCCTCAGATCATGTTCTTGGTAACTAGCCTGGTCATACTGTAAAAGTTAGGGTGTTTGTTTGCCCTTGCTTCTTCCTGTTGAAAGGTGTTCTTGAGCTTGGGTGCCAGGAACCTTTAGTGTCCTCTGAGGGCTTGCCTGGTTTTAATCTGTAGGAGTTGATATGTGAGTTCAAGAGTTTTAAAAGAACTGACTGAGGAGTTACTGAGCACTCTAGGGTATATTCTGGTTGTGTTCTGGAAACACAAATATTAGTCTAATAGGCCTTGAAAGAGCTATTGTTTCATTGCCTTTCAGAAAAAGCACACAGGCTGACCCTGGAGTGTAGTCTGGTCAGTCTGGCATTGATGGTGGGTAAAGACACAGCAATGGGGAAGTAAGATCCTGCCAGTTGATGAAAGAAGCAGAAGAAACAATAGAAATTTAATTTGATCTTCTAGTCAAATCATAAAGTCTAAGTCTACCTTGTCAGTTCTCCTTAGTGCATTTTGACTCAAAGTTCACCTACAGTACCTCAATATTAAGTCCTGAAATAAAGCAAACGTTAATCTTCATGATAATGTAGGACTTATTAACTGGCTCCTAACCCATTTACTGTGTGAATTTTACATTGTGGGTCTTCATCCAGCTGGGCTGTTTCTAGCTGATTTTCAGGGGCATATTCTTGTACTAATATGACTAACTTTTGTGCCCTTCCACCTTGTGGGGTGGTAGCTGAGAGTGGAGCAGGTGTTGTTCAGAACTCCTAGACTGTGTACTAAGGTGGGATCATGTTCACTTCTGTAACCAAATTCAGGATTATGCTTTGGGATGGGAGAGCCTGTAGGCAGTGCTTGAATGAGGAGCGTGAGAGCCCATGTAACCACTGACTGGTTTGCCAGTACTGGGCTGCAGGTGAGAAGGTGAATATAAACATCAGGATGAATAAAGAAACAGTAGGAGAGTGGAATTACTGTTCTTGTCTTTAGAAACTTAATGTAGTGCTGGAGCCATCTATCCTCTACGCATGCAGCTCACAGCACAGTGGATGCCTTGAGCTGCTTTTTCAGTAACATAAATCATAAAAATAAGCAGAGAACTGAGTTTAACAGTCCCCATCATATCAAAGCTGAAAAATCTGGAAAAACTTAAGAGCTAGAGAAATAATTCCAATCTGGAAAAACTTCCTTATAGGGATGAACTTAAAAAGCTCAATTTATATTCTCTGGAGAACTGAGTTGATCTTTATATGAATGTTTCATCAACTCCTCATTAGCAGGGGGCTGCTTAATTTATTAAGCAGTCAGAGAGAACAAAATCCAGTGGCTGGTTGCAAAAAGCAGAAAAGCAGAAACTAGCCATAAGGTGGATGTTTTGTGAATTGGCATAATTAATCCCAGAACAGCATCTCCAGAGAAGACCTTAACCTGAGACCTGCTATCTCCTAAGAGATCGTCTCCATGTCCACAGGCGTTGTGGGCCCAGCCTGGCTTATACGATACGGGGAGGCTAGGGCGAGCAGCACCATTGCTCGGACCTGACCCGTTGGGGTGTTGTGGTCTGGTTTGCTGGGGCCATGTGCAGTGCACGCGTTGCCTGCGGACAGCGGCCGGTGCGCATGCAGCAGCTGGGACGTGTGTTACGTTGTCCTGCACAGATGCCACCTCCGTGTACCCAGGAGGTGACTTCTGTCCCCAGCCCGGGAAGGAGGGCTGCGGCCGGGCTCCCGCAGCGGACCGGCGGGGTGCGTGTGTGCCCGCGTTGCATAAGCGGGC
>NW_010515520.1:0-10139 GCF_000687285.1 Phaethon lepturus
GCCCGCAGCCCACCCTGCTCCCCTCCAGGAGCGCCCGCGCCCGCCTCGCTCTGCCCCTGCCCTCAGCCCAGCCGGGGCACAGCGCCCGGACGGGGAAGGGTCACGTACCAGTGAGCACCAGCCTTGCTCCTCGCGGGGCTGCAAGAGGAGGCTGCTCCAGCCGTCGGATTTTTGTTTTTATGAGTTTGCGATAGTCTGGGGCTTAGGTGAAAATTCATGGTTACGTCTGCTTTTTAAATCCTTTTTAAGATACATTAGAAGTATTAGGTCTCAACTTCCTAATTCTTGCCAAAGGCACCTCCAGCGGGCTAATGAGATTGTCACATCACAAGCAACAGAACCGCAGCCTGAGCCAGGAAACTGGAAGAACCATTGAAAACTCACCCTCTGCTTTATGTTAACACTTACTTAAACCAGTGGCCTGACAAATACTTGTGAGAAAAAAGTCTTTTCCTGAAAGCCAATGCAATTTTCAGGCAAGGATGAAGAAACTTCATAATACACCTTTCCAATCTTCCCAGAAGCCCTCCAGGAAAATCTGGGAGACAGCTTCCTGATATTTCTCATGTGAATAACAAGCAGAGAAAAGAACCGAAATATACTCCCGGGGATTTCAGACACCCATGGATAACGGCACAGTCGGCAGCAGCACTGCAGTAACCTCCACAAACCAGCAATGGATCAGTGAAACGTGCAGAAGTCTGACAAAAGAAACATCTCTGCCTCCAACGGCAGTATATTTTTCTTTTTATGGGACACCTTTAAAAGAAGGCAAAGCGAACAAACCTGAGACACGGCACTTGGTTGTTCTCTTGGCTCTTTGCAGGCTGCGCAAACCTCGGCAAAACCTCTCCCTTTCCTACACCCTAGTTTTGCCTGCTGCCAAACAAGGATCTTGGGGACATTTTTGAGGCCTGCAGATGAAAATCTATTCTGACAGGCCCAAGAGGAATAAGTGGCACCCCTAATTTTGCACTGGCATAGGCCAGGACACAAGTTCCCCTTCCTGCCCACTCCATGATGTTGCCAGTCACGTCCAGGACAGGGGTGGCACAGGCTTCTTGCACAATTCCAAGCAGCTGCAAACTGAACATGCACCCATGCCCTTGATTTAATAAATAAATAAAACTCTAGAACGCCCACACAGTGCTTCCCCCTCCCCCCCTTTAAAAAAAAAAAAAACAAAAAAACAAACAAAAAAACCCCAACCACCTAAAGCTCAGTGGACCAAAATCCAAGTGATGAATCTGAGCGTGGTCTGAGGGCAGACAGCACTTTATACCTCGGTCTTCTGCTTCAGTGGAATGTGCTGAGGGCATTATTTACAGCAGAGGCATTGTTGCACACCAGCTAGTCTTTCTTTGGGAGCTGTGGAGGCTGCAGGAATAATGAGATCATTATCCCCATTATTCCCGGCGATGGTGGGAATGAGACCGCCTTTGTCCCGTCTGCTCCAGACGGCACCGGCTCGGGCGGTTCTGCTCTACCAGCAGAGACGCCTTCGCGGAGGCTCCCGGGAGGTTTCGGCTGAGGCAGTGCCTGGTTGCGCGCGCTGGGGCACGAAGACCACAACAAACCCTGGATAACCCCACACTGCCGAAATCCTCCCCCTGGGAAATTTCAGCCGACGGGGAGCCCAGCGCATCCCCACTTCCCTCAAGACATACGCCGTGCCCTACTTGGGCCAGGATCATCGGGAAATGCAGACAGCAGATGGGAAGGAATTAAACTCAGATTGAGGAGGGACTCAGGCCCCCCAGAATTGCGACTTATTCCTGGCAATGCGCAGCTGAAAAGCACTTCGATATCAGTAGTCCTTGTTAATTCAGCAGAGGGTATTATCCAAGCTTGTTACAAGATTGATGGTCACTGTGATACGATCATTAATAAGTTACCCTCAGCACTTGGCCTGGGCAGGGAAGCAAAATCTAGTAGCCAGAAGTTGTTTCTCTTCCTTGCTTGATCATTTTGCTGATCCCTTGGCCTGAGCAGAATGATCAGATTAGAAGGTGCTTTTTTTTTTTGGCTTCTTAGTCTCCTTAAACTAGATTCACACTTCTGTGGGCCACTTGTCATCACTGCCAGGAGCATTAATTAGAGCCGACGAGAACCTGCGTGACCTGCCGTGGCACAAAAATGGCACCATGGAGGAGCAGCAGCGACTCCAGCAGAAGGCTTGAACCAGGAGCTCGACAGAGCAAGCCACCCTCCCCTGATGGCTGAACACAGGCAACGGCTCCGCAGGCATTCAGACAGTCAAGAAAGCTAGAGAAAGGTAGTGCAGTTGCCAAGCCTGACTGCAAAAATGCAGCTGAAAGTCCTTAATGCAAAGTTACATGCTGCACCGCTCTGCCTGCGGGTGGGATAGGCAGGCCCTTCCGCCCTCATCCTTTTCACCACTCTGTATTTCAGGGAAGACACAGGATCGTAGGCTTCGCAGCCTGCAAAGCAGCCATCATGAGATACCAACTTTCCGCAACATTCCTTTTATTTCAGTGAGCGCTGCAAGCATGACGGCTCGCTGCTCTCGTCTGACCGAAAAAAGCTCAGCGGCCGCGGCCGCACCTCGCGCGCGGCCACCCTGGCAGCGGCAAGGTAATTCGCAAAGGATCGCCGCCCTGTGCCCGTTCCCCACCACCACGTCTTCTGGCTTTCGCCAACCCCCCCGGCTCAGAGGGACCCCCGTGGGCCTGACGGCCACGTGGGGACAAGCACAACGGCGCCGGTCATTGCGGGGCCGCACACAGCAGCTGCATTGACGGAGGTGGTGCCTGTGACTTGTCGCAGCTATTTCAGCTGGAAAACAAAAAGCCTTTTTTGGCCCCCCTCCACCCCACCCCTTGTTTCCAAATGGGTGCCAGGCACGTGAGAATGACGCCGGCTTTGCACCCCGCTGCAGCACCCGCGCCAACCACTCGCTGCGGGACCCACTGCGGCGGGCACTTAGCTACGGGGGCACACGCCCCATTTACACCCTCAGGTTCCCAGAAAAGGGCAAATACCCTCGAGGGCTGCTGCCTGCTCACTGGGGAAAGCTGGTGGGCACCAGGGTACTGCGCCTCCCGCTTCTGGGGCAGCAGAGGAAGGGAGGTGAGGAGGGACTCTGCCCGGCAGCGAAGGGGAAGCAGAAGCAAAGCAAAATATTTTTGGCAAATAGAGAATAAAAGCAGAAAAACTGGATGAAGTGTGAAGACGATGAAAGGGAAATTAATTTTAAAAGAAAAGGCAAGTCTATTAGCACCGAATTATTCACCCTGGCACACCCAGGTTTCCCTGTTCCTCTCCTCCATAATAACTCAGGAAAAAATAAAATCAGTTCCTTACGATATCCAGGGGTAATTAGTTCATGAAGGAAAGAGGCATAGAGGTTATGGATGCCAGGGACGAAACAGGAGTTGAAACTCAGAGCTCTGCCTCCACTCCACTTTTCCCCTCCTCTCTGCCAGCATCCGATGCCTAGGTAAAGCAACAGCCCGCACACCCCCTTCCCAGACTGTCTTTTGTCTCTCTTTTGAACTAGGTGGGAGTCATTAGCCTTCCAGCTTGATCCCAGCAGGAAAATCCAGCTCCTGTGCCAGGAAAGGGTTGGCCGGGACATCTCTTCCCTGCTGAAACCTTCCGCCGCCCCAGCCCACGGCCACGCTAGCCATGCGAAGCCGGGCTGCTGACCTTTTCCTGGCACAAGCCTCTTCACATATTTCATAAGGGGATTGTTGTTTTCTTATGGGTTACACATTTAAGAACATTATATTTGGAGCATGGATAGAAAGGATCTATTTAACCAGATTTTTTATTCCCTCTCACCCACACGGACACACTTGATGCTCCCCCACGGCCAGCTCTCTGTGCTCACACACACCGTGCATGCCTTTTGGCTGCCTCCATCACACTGGGTTTAATTAAACGCCCTGGAGGCTTGTTTCTAAACCCAGATTATTGATAGATTTTTTTTTAATTTATTCTTTTCTTTTATACACTGACTGCTGCAATTCAGAACTAAATGAGGTGAACAGAAAGATTCAAGGGGGAGAGAGGGAGGGAGAAGGAGCGCAGCAGTGCTCAGATCCGACCAGCACGAGGACACAGGCTGCAGCTGGAGGAGGATGCAGGAAAACACAGCGGCGGTCCCCGAAGAAGTCCAATCCCCCCACCACGGACTGCGAGCATCCCACCAGTCCTCAGATGAATGGCATTCCAGTCACCAGGAAGGACTGGAAGCACCGTGCAGTAGCTGGCAGTCTGGCAATGGGCATTTTGATAGGGAAAGGCCCCCCAAAGAGTAACTTCATCCTCCTCCCAACGCCCTCTTGCCCCTGACAGTAGAAGACCCAAAGCTGTCACTCCCAGGGCAGGAGGTCAGACAAGTGCTCCACTAACACCCTGCAAGGCTCTGCTGTATGTCTTCACCATCAGGAGGAATTTATTAGACAAAAATGCCCAGAAATTTGAAAGAGAGGAGCATGCCACAAAGTTCAGAAGAGGGGAAAAAAACCCAACCAGGTTACAGCAGATCCTGCCATGCCAATCAGAGGAAGAGATGCCCTACTGATCCTACTGACGACCAGCAGACAGTCTGAAACATGAGATTAAAGCAACTGCAAGAAAGGTTAAAGTTATGAGTATTGTCCAGGTAAACTGAGAAAGCCTAGAAGGAAATCCCTCCAGGGGTGCCAGCGCTCAGACTGGAAAGATCCTTTCGGTTCCAGTCGGTGCAGGCTTTCCTGCCTAACTGAAGCTCTGGTTTCCAAGACACCTAGTGCAAATGACACAGTGAGATGAATTGGGTGTATTATTCGCTCCAAAAACCCGCCCAGGATTTATGCTGGCTGCTCATCTCCGTGCTGGATCCAAATCCGATGCCCCGACTCTTGCCAACACAGAAACAATAAAAAGGTTTTACTTTGCGAGGAGGCAGGAAGAAGAAACCACGATAAATCATATGCCACTGCTGAACATCTCCGGGGGAGCTCTCACCGTCCCCACAGAGACAGAGGAGCAAGAATACTGGGGTGGGGGAGAAAGAGAGAAACTCCAGCCTAATTTTGCGGCGCTGGATAACCGCGTAGCAGGAAAAGTGCTTCACTCCCGTGCAGCAGCTGCTGCTGAAGGGGCAGAGGGGCAGGTGAGGAGGAAACTGCAGACGTGCTCTCCCAGCCTGCCCTCGCATGCAGTGCACTTGACCTACCTCCTGGGTTTCTTGCCAGGCTTAACTCGGCACCTGCAATGGCCCACGGTGAAAAGTGCTGTCTACAGCGGTGCAAAGCACTGCATGCTCTGGTTTCTGGCAACACTCGCCGACTGTTGCACCGCATCGCTAGGCAGACAGAGGCTCACCACACACCGCTTCCAGACCCGGGCTCAGCCTGGTCCAGCACCTGTGGCCACAAAAGTCCCGTGCCAGAGTTGGCGCCGGTTTTAGTGACACAGCACAAACTCCAGTTTATGCTTTAGCTCGGGAAATGCAAAAGTCTTTCATACCAGACAGCAGCTTATGCTCAGACAGGCTTCTTGTTCCTCCCACTCCTCCAGAGAACGTGCCTCTGCCGTGCAAAGTTTTTTGCCTTGAAATACACAGGATGACTTTGTTAAGCACAGGCGCAAGTCAGAAGCAGCATCGATCTGTGGTATGGGCCGAGCAGCACCTGCGGGACCTGTGCTGGGGCCAGGGAGAGAATCTCATTTTACCCCTCAACGGAGAGCAGAGGGTCTCTTATGGCTGTCGGGGCTGCCCAGGGGATTAGCACACAGTTGTTCGTCTTTGATGGGGGAGAATGCAGGCATGTGAGCCCAGCTCAGCATGCAGGGTACCCTCTGTCAATCAAAGGACTGAAATTTGCAGCAATCAAGGCCAGAACGAGCCTCAGATGAGCTGAGCTATAACTGGTAACTACAAAACACAGCAACATTCACTCAGATAGAGACCTTAAGCTTTACACACCACCACTCCCAGATACTTAAGGAATCCCTGAGTAGCAGGACTGAAGCCTAGATGCCTGCAACCTGCTGGCTTGGGTTTTCTTATGCCTAATAATAGACCTAAATTCACATTACAGACATCCTTTCCCACAATGGAGTTGTTCATTTGCTTTCCTTGCTTAATCTGGTTGTATGTTTTGATGAATTCTAGCAAATGCAGTATTTTGGAGACTCCTGTCAAAGAGGGATGAGATTGGCCTATGAGGTACAAAACTATAAAGGAGTGAAGCAGACAGTGCATCTTCACAGTCCTTCCCTTTCAGTGAGATTGAGCTAAAAATGCATCCTGCAAGTGCACTGTTTAATTACTGCACCAAGAAGAACCTGAAGCCTCAGATCCTGTTCAAAACATACAGTTTGGGCTAAACAGCCCTTTCTGATCTTGCCTTCATTTAGGCAATAGATTTTTCAGGACTTTTAAATGCTTTAAGCATTTGAAACGAACATTATTGACATTATTGATGCCCTTCTCCTTACCTGACTTCTGAACAGTTCCTGCCCATCCCAGGATACCCGTGACCATTAGGAGGTGGGAGCGCAGGTGAGAAGGGAAGCGCTGCAGTGGCGTGTGGAGGTACCGCTCCCCACCCACACCTGAGGTACAAGCCCAGGTTTCGCCTGAGGCTGGCGCCTGGGCTGTAATGCCAGCTGCTTCCTTGAGCAAGCCCATGCCATCAGGCTTTACTCCTGGCTGCGGCCCTCACCCCACTCCCTCTCCTCAGTCGCAGGGGAGTTGTGCCGGATCGCTCCTGCAGCCGCCATGCAGCCAGGGATCAGCTCCCATGGTGGCTACACAAAGTGTGCGTGTTTAAGCTTCTTGCACTGCAGTTCTGGGGCCTGCACAGGATGAGCTGGGATTCGGGGTCAAACTGTCACTAATTCCTTGGTAAGTGTCCGAGCGCTCCAGGAGGGTCAGTAACCCAACATGTAGAGCCTGATGCTGCTCATCCACGCTGCCCAGAAGCCACTCCTCGACGCCCACCCCACTTCGCAAGCCCCACCGATTTTCAGCAAGCCAAAAACCAAAAGGGCAGAGGTTTAGTGAGCTGAAGGTCAGAACTAAACACACCCATGCCTGACTCCGCAGGGGCAGAGAGCAACCTCAGATCATGGCACAAGGACACCGCTCCCTGGGGCATCAGTGGAGATAAAGGGGCAACCTCCTGCCTGGAAGCAGGAACTCCAGCCAGAAATGCCACGCTGCCCTTCTCCCCTCTGGAGGTCAGGCATTAGAGCACAGGCACCGCAACCCACCCGCTGTGTAGGCACAAGAGCTGGAGGTGAAGGCAAAGAGCAGAAACTATTTCAGGTTACGTGACCCCATCTCTACCAAATAGGATTGCCAGACACAATCCAATTGGCCAAGGTGGGTCACGGCTCTGAAAATAGTTTTGTACTCTTGCCCTCTTAGCTGGTAAATAGCTTTCAGCCCCCAAAAGTGCTGAGCTGCGCTACGCGTTGGCAGAAACAGCTTGCACAAAAGTGAGACGGCTCAAGGAGGAGGAAGGGGAAGCCTGGGCACCCAGTGGAATGCTGCTGCTGCATATGCAGATCAAAAGGGCACCCTGAAAGGAGCCATTAAAAAAAAAAAAAAAAAAAAAAGAAAACACAAGAAACAAGTTCGAAGGTGCAAACCACTTAAAGTTTCACCTATGATTTCCATTTTGGCACATAAAGCCTGCATGGTTAATGTGGGACTAGGAACATAGGAAGCAGCATAGGACAGAATCTACTAGCACTCAGAGCCTGGCCCCTGTCGTATAATCCCTTTTACAGACAGTTTGAGACTCATCTTAAAGACTGTATGGGTGTTTTGCTCCTGTTACTCTGCTTGGAAGCTTCTTCCCATAATTTCCCTAACCTAACAGTTTGAAATTTTGCTTTAATTCAGACTAGATTACCACAACAGATTTATAGGAGCCTGTTGCCAGCACCTCCCCTTAGCCTTAAAAAGCTTTTCCCCATCACACTGTTTACCTGCTGACATATTTACAGAGCACTGTCATACTCCTTCTACCATTTTACTCAGGCTAAATGGTGCAAGCTCTTCTTATCTCCCCTTGTAGGACAAGCTTTCCATTGCCTCGTCGTCCTGACAGGCACCAGCTTCAGCACAAGCACAGCTTCTGCTTAGCAGGATCAGCTAAGAGCAGCTCCCTCTGCCCAAAGGAGGAGACAAGGTTTTTGATGGTTGAGGTTTTTTGTTGGTTTGTTTGTTGTTTCTTTAAAAAAAAAACCCAAACAGCACAAAACTTTCTCCCTTTGTGTTTTGGTCACTAGATTTTTCAAAGTTAACACTTTGGTCTTCTCTGATCCCAGAGGAGTCTCATTCTTTAAGCCCTTTAAAAGCTCCCACAGTCAGCTGCCAGGACAGCCCCACATACAGACCGTCAGTTACCTGTGCCCAACACAGGCATTGGGATGATGGGAAGGGGACCTGATGCTGGAACAATTTAATTTCTGCTCTCTAGCACAACAGATTCAAACAGGAATGTCATTCCTAGCTGTCAGCACAGGGCAAAAGAAAAGCGTGCTGACAGCAATACTGAACGGGAGCCTTAGTCCTCCATCCTGCCGACTTTGGTGGGATAGAGTGGGGCTCAGCAGGGCCTGTCTTCTTCCTCCTGCCCCGGCTCTGCCCAGCACTTGCAGGACACTCATGGCGCTCACTCCCTCCTGCTCCGTTGCCATTAGCACGGGATGATGCAACTAGATTTCTGCTGCAATTCGCTGAGGAGCGCTGCTGTCCGAACCGATGAAACAGCAATTCAGCAGAGGATGCAGGAGGCACTTTAGAGAAAGTGGCACTGACACCAGACAAGCCTCCACCACATTTATCAAGTGCCTGCAGATTCCATGTCAAGGCGGTAGCGACACACATAAATAATGAGCAAGCTCCTCTGCACCTAGAGCATTTTAATAAATAAAAATGTAAAAAAGAAGCCTAAACAGCACAGTTAGTTCTGCTTCTACAACCTTTTTGGTCTTCCAACGGTATATATCAATGATTTTCTCCTTTGCAGTCCCTGAAAGCATGACTCTCCCTGGGTGATGCCCCTTTAGCGCAGACTTGAGCTTTCATATATAGAGGCCGTGCTAGTACACTGTCGCTGAGAAATGCACAGCTCTACATTTGTGTGTGTATGTGTGCACACATGTGTGCACGTGTTTATGATTTCATTCACCAGCTGCTTGCTCAGGCTTCAGGCACAGAATAAACCAGCCCAGCCCCTTCCCTGCACACTCTAACTTCATGCATACTCTCTTCCTTCCAATCGCTGCCCGTTTTGAGGATGGCATTTTGTTTGGGGGTCTGTTTCCCTTTTCATCATCCCAATTTTAAATTCTCATGAAGAAGGACAAAGGAAAGAACAGAAAAATATTTCCTGAGACTCAGCTCAGCCAGCGTCCCCCCTTCCTGCCCTGCAGTATCCCTGCTGCCTTGCCTATGAGCCAAGTTAAAGCACAGATGACTTTGTGGTCTTCCAACACCAGCTTGGAGGGCAATCTGGAGCCCACTCGCAGCATCAAAGCAACCCTTCCAATACCACATTTCCTTACGCACCATTAAGACACATCCTGACCTAGTAGGACAGCAGGATCACAACACGCGTACGCTCAGCAGTGCAGGCATGCACACACTGCCCTAACCACGTCCCCCCCTGCAGGGATGCTGTGCCAGAGCACTCGCATCTCTGGAGGTCCTGCACAGTTCTGGCAGCACACCCCGTGACCAGGCTGGAACGAGGCACGCCGCTACGAGCGTTGCGCTTTATCCAGCCATTGCAAGTCTCGGGGAGAAAAGTCAGGATGGCTCAGCCTCTGCTGCACGGCCTGCGGTGCCTGGCCCTTTACGCCCCTTTATGTCCACCGTATGGCACAGTAAGTATGCCCTCTCTGCTAATGTGATTCGCAGCCTAATTAAACCCCTGCAGAAAGAAGATGGTTCCTCTGCAACTTGCTGCGAGTTATCCGCACAGCCTTGCCGAGATGCAGCGGCGGTGGCTGCCACGGCATCCTCTCTGCAAAAGAGACAGGAGGGTGCCATAGGGAGGGAAATGGCTTCTACTAGAATAATTTACTACACTGGTGAATACTTGGAAGTCCATCGCAGCTTCCCGGTCCCCCCTCCAGTGTGGCAGGCAGCGTGAGCCAGAAGCCAG
>NW_010515520.1:10193-10666 GCF_000687285.1 Phaethon lepturus
AAAGCCAGCCCGCTGTGGCCGCTGCCGGGGTCCCGGGTTCGCTGGAGAAATACACCTCCTGTGCTGGTGGGAACCCACCTCTCCTTCCCAGGCTGTTCAGAAAAATATATCTGAATCTAAAACAAGAGGCACACTGTTACAGAACCCACAAAACCCCAGAGAACATAAGCAGTTTGTTCTCCCCTCACCGCCCACTCGCAATGGTAGTCACTGCAGGTCACACAGGAAAGCGAAAGAGGGCAAGCAAACAGTCCCCAGGATCCTTTTTCTTTATGGGCCCAAAAGGGACAAAAAAACCCCAAAGAACAGAGCAAATCAGATACAAATGGCACAAAAAATTTTAAAAAAAATTTTAAAATTGAAAAAAGGAAGAGAAATAAATAACCTGAGTTCAAGCGCCCAAGTATCATTGTGCAGCTAAAGAGCTGCCCCTCTTGGGAAAGGGTTTCCCTTTCTCAGTGAATGTGTCCTGC
>NW_010515520.1:10695-11249 GCF_000687285.1 Phaethon lepturus
TCCCAACAGGGGAAGTGCAAATTCCAAGTTCTAAGAATTCAGAATGCAGCTGTCAGAGAAAACACTGCACTGTTTCCTGGACCATATTTATGGCTGGATTTAGAGGATTTTAGACAGTATTTAAAGCTACTGCTAAGTTTGTTTTTTTTGGGGGGAGTTAACTTCTGCATTTCTTTTTACTTAATTGTGAGTCATCCAGGTGATAACCGTGTGCAGATTAGTTAATAAAACTGAAATGCAACAAGCTCAACTATCATCACAGCCTCATTACTAAACACTCCTAATCTGGAAATGAAATGCTGAAGGTTCTCGTAGTAATATTATCTCAGCATTTTACATACCCAATATCCAGCAAAACAGTCTTTGAAAAAAACACAAAGAAATAGTCACACTGAAAATACAATCTTCTCCAAGCGCAATAAAGACAAGATAACATTTCCCAAATGTCACAATTTAGAAACCTATTCATCTGAGACATTAACGTTACAGTAACACAAGCATCTGTGTTTTTCTCTCCCTGAATTCACAGAATCACAGAAACACAGAATCACTAG
>NW_010515521.1:0-417 GCF_000687285.1 Phaethon lepturus
GTTGATCGGGGACTCCTCCAGATCTCCTCTGTGATTGGGTCGAGGAGTGACTCAGAGGTGCAACGCCTGAAAAGAGATATTTGCATAAGGATGAAAGGGGGGTGAATGCTTGGACTGGTGAGTATTAAAATTTAATTGTTGTCACGGATAAGGCACAAAAAGGTTAAAAAGAAGTCGCATGTGCATAAGTCGTCCATAGATGCTGGCAAGGGGTGCCTTAATTGACCAGTGGGGTCAGGGCCGAGGGCACACAGGGGTACGTTCCTTACGTGTTGAGGCTTGGTACCAGGGGGGTTGCTCAAAGATTCTATGATTTTATATTGTTTACAAGAATATTGCTAACAGAAATGAGTACAGACTACAGGTAGGAGTCTTGAAGGTATGTGAGGAATGAAGCTGGGGATATTGTTTAGTCTC
>NW_010515522.1:0-13572 GCF_000687285.1 Phaethon lepturus
CGTGGAGGGGCTTGGAGGATGCTCTGAGGTGCGTGGGGTGCCTCGGGGCTGCGCTCTGTGGAGGGCCGTGTGGGGCGCCCTGGCGTGCGGGAGGTGCGTGGGGTGCCCCAAATGAAGGGGTAGGGGGTGCTCCGTGGTGCAGCGGGTGGCTGGGGGGCTGTGCTCTGTGGAGGGATGTGTGGGGTGCTTTGGGGTGCACGGGAAGCCCTGGAGATTGTGCTGTATGGAGGGGCATATGGAGGGCTTTGGGTTGTATTGTGGTGTAGAGAATGCCCTGGGGGCTGTGCTATATGGAGGGATGTGTGGGGTGCCCTGTCTTGCAGGGGATGCCCCGGGGGCTGTGCTGTGTGGAGGGATGTGTGGGGTGTGTTGGGTTGCACTGTGGTGCATGGGCTGCCCCTAAGAGCTGTTGCTGCATGGAGGGGTGTGTGGGATGCTATATGATGCAGGGGATGCCCTAGGGCTTCTGCTTTGTGGAGGGATGTGTGGGGTGCCCTGGGGTGCATGGGATGGCCACTGTGTCTGTGCCGTGTGGGGTGCCCTAGCTTGTGCTGGGGGCATTGGGTCCCCACGTGGCGGTGCTGTGTGGAGGAGTGTGGGGTGCTGTGGGTTGTAGCACTGGGGTGCTCTGGAGGCCACGCTGTATGTGTAGGGGTCTGGAGAGCTCTGTGCTGCGCTGATGTGCTTGGGGTACCCTAGGGGCTGTGCTGTATGGCAGAGATGGTGTTGGGTGGATTAGAGAGGTTGTTCTGAGTTTTTAATCCCAGTGAGGGATTGGGACATAGGATAGGAGGGGGTGCAGCACTGGGGCTAGGCTGTTGAGTTTGGGGGTGTGGGCTGTCCTACGAAAAAGAAGCTGGTGCAAGTGGGGTGAGAGCTGGGTGTGTGGACTCTGTGGTGGAGCTGAAGTGACGGGCTGGGGCACAGAGGCCTACGGTAGGGATGAAAGGTGTGGGGTAGGAGGTGAAGCATGCAGTGAGGGGGTGGGAAATGGTACGTGGGACATTAGATCATCTGGGATGTGCTGTGAGGAAGGGTTGGGGGCCTTTGTTGCAGGAAGAACTGAAATATGGGTGCCTGCAGGAAAGGATTTGGAGAGGTGGATGAAGAAATGTGGAGTATGAGGTATGCTGGGGAGAATAAGTTGATACATGAAGAGATGGATGTACTGATGAGAGGGTGTGAGGAGCTGGGACTTGAGCGATGGCAGTGGGATTGGGGTATGGGGAAGGAAGCACTGGGAGCTGGAGTATGGGGTAAGAAGTGTTTTCAGCATGAGGGAGGTGGTGCATGTGGTTTTAAAGGGAATCATAAGGGTCTAGAGCTGTGAAGCAGCACAGATAGTCCAAGGGAGCCAGAATCCAGAGAAGCTAAGCATGTAGCATTGAGCTGGTATGTGGGATACTAAGAGTGTGGGAGGGCATCTTGTATATAGGGATCATGGGGAGAAGCAGTATCTGAGAAGGCAGCAGAAATGTGTTTATTTGGAAGTGTTTCTGCTAGGTAGAGGCACTGAGTGTGTGTGCATGAGAGGGAGTCTGTGCCCTGGCCTACTGCAGAGGGTGTGCGGGAGGCTGTCAGTGCGATGAGAGAGGCTGACCCTGGAGAGATACCGCAAGTTCATAAGGTTAAGGGTTGGATGACAGCGGGTGGAGGGGAAACAACACTGGAGACTCGACATGCTCAGGGAAAGCAAGCAGCAAGGATCCGCTTCTAGGATGAGAGCGCACACCCTGTATTTCTGTGTTGTCCAATTTTCTGTCCCTGAGGCCACTGTGTAGGTGATGGGATGATGGGACTAAAAAGGCCTCCAGCAATTGAATGTTAGGGATGTGGAAGGTGGATGTTACTCTGGGAGGACAGACAAAGCACGAGGACACAGATGGGGAAGAATCTGATGTGACAGGCAACTGTGGGTTGTTATTTGGGTATAGAATATTAAGGTGGGATGATTACGTGGTTAGTGGTTTAATAGTAAACAAAATGAGAAATCGGGAAGTTGTTATGCAGCAAAGAAAGTATAAAGTTATGCTGGTTTGGGCTGTGATAGAGTTAATTTTCTTCATAGCAGCTAGTATGGGGCCTGTGTTTTGGATTTGTGCTGGAAACAGTGCTGATGATGCAGGGATGTTTTTGTTACTGCTGAGCAGTGCTTACACAGGGTCAAGGCTTTTTCTGCTTCTCACCCCGCCCTACCAGTGAGGAGGCTGGGGGTGCACGAGAAGCTGGGAGGGGACACAGCTGGGACAGCTGACCCCAACTGACCAAACGGGTATGCCATACCATATGACATCATGCTCAGCATATAAACCTGGGGGAAGAAGAAGGAAGGGGGGGACCTTTGGAGTGATGACCTCTGTCTTCCCAAGTAACCATTACATGTGATGCAGCCCTGCTGTCCTGGAGATGGCTGAACACCTGCCTGCCCAAGGGGAGTGGTGAACGAATTCCTCGTTTTGCTCTGCTTGCGTGCGCGGCTTTTGCTTTACCTATTAAACTGTCTTTATCTCAACCCATGAGTTTTCTCACTTTTACCCTTCTGATTTCGTCCCCCACCCCACCATGGGGGGAGTGAGTGAGCTGCTGTGTGGTGCTTAGTTGCCGGTTGGGGTTAAACTATGACAGAAATAGTAAGTGGCAGTAGGGAGCTGATTGTGGAACAGTTCAAAGCCCACCAATGTGAAAGTGAAGGTGCTTTTATTCTCCAGATGCCAAACCTAACTTGGACTCTGAAACTGGTCTGGAAAAACCTCACCTTCTGGGAGAGGAGCTCTTACCTTGTAAAGTAACATCTCAATTTGGGCATTAGCCTCAGTGAGTTTGGGGCAGAGGAGAAAAGGTTGTGCCAAGTCAAGTTTTGTCTCATTAAGCCTCCCTGTTGGTGACTAGTTGCTATACTGTCAAAATACAGTTGGAGGAAGCAGGGGAGAACTTCTTCCAGTTTTGAGTGGTTCCACTAACGTTTTTATTTTCCTTGTAAGTATTTTGTCCTTAATTTCTCTGTGAAAAGCCCACAGACATCATAGGATGCTCTGAAGCATCCTTAAATGTATCAAGCTTTAAAAGCAGGAGGAAAAAGAGTAATGTAGATTTTTTTTTTTCCTTCTGTTTTGTTGGAAGATAATACTCAGTCAGTGTTCAAAATATTACCAAAACAGGTGTTGGAAATTTAGGCAAGGCATTACATGAAATCAAAGAAAAGAAAAAAAAAATCAGAATTAATGTACCTGAAGAGCTTTATTCCTGTCTTTTTGTTTACCTCTCTCCTGTTTTATATTAGGGCTGTAATGCCCTATTGCTGTCTATGGTGGGGTGTCACAGGTGTTGGAACTGGTGAAATTAAGTAGAGGCCAACGCATGGCTGGCTTGTGTTCATCCTGCGCTTGCAGCAGAGGTGTGCTAGCAGAAGTGCACATGCCCATATCCCATAGCAGTCCAATCTGCTTTCTCCTGGGAATCACAGGAGTTTCTTTGGTGAGCTATTAGAGCCATTTTGGACAAGTTTGCATGATGGCTCTGTTGTGTGGTGGTGTGGTTGTTTTTTTTTTTTTTTAACTGATCTCCAAAGAGATTATTTTTAATGAATGTATCCTTTTTTCTTATTCAGAGCATAAAAATGGCTCAAGGGCTCATATTCTTTCCCTGTCTCCCTTGCTGGCCCCTCCTCAAACAACAAAAGAAAGGCAGCTTTCTTGTTTTTGTTTTTTTTTTTTTTTAGTTGAAGTTAGCAACGATGTCAGTTTTGGGATTTTGGAATTTTCCCAGTGGGGTGGGTTTTTTGTTGATCTGTTTTTTGGGCTGTTGTTTTTGGTTTTCTGTCTTTTTTGGTTTTTTTTGTTTGTTTGTTTGTTTGTGTTTTTTTTTTTTTTTTTGTGGAGAGTGGTCTGGGAATCTTGGGTCTCACTGCACTGTTGTGAACTCTTAACACCTTAATTGAAGGGGTGGAGATGCTGAATCACTAACAAAGACCTCCTTTATCCAAAATGTTAATCAATCATTGACGTTAAATAAGTGTGAACAAAACCAAACAAAAAAAATCCCACCCTAAACAAGTTTTTGTCTAAGTCCCCTTCCCATTCAGCTGCTCATCTTTGGTCAGGTTAACATGAGAAATTCTCCTGGGGATGTATTTTGTGTGCATGTATGTACTTGATTTTTAGCAGTGTTTGGTAAAAGTTCTGTTGCTGACTTCCCAGTATAGTTTTCCTGATACAGATTATTTAGCTCATAGATGCAATAAAGATGTTTTGTGAGAAACTGCGATCCACTCTGATGTAAGGGAAGTAGCTGGACTATGACAGTATTGTTGTAACCGTCTTTTCGTGGGCTAGGGGTGTGCATATAGGTGCGTCTCTAGTTTTTTGTGGTTTTGGGGGAGATGTTTTGCTTTCCTCTCTTGCAATCAGTTATTTTATTTATCAGTCAACACAGTCTTCTAAGCTAGGCAGGACCTGAATTTTAATGTGAAAGAAAATAAATAGGTTTCTGTTCATACAACCAGAAACTTGTAGATCTCTTCTGTATATTATGAATACAAAGGGTGTGGACTCTTTCTTCCCTGTGCTTTCCCCGCTTC
The DNA here is from genome assembly GCF_000687285.1 of Phaethon lepturus. NCBI lineage: Eukaryota > Metazoa > Chordata > Aves > Phaethontiformes > Phaethontidae > Phaethon > Phaethon lepturus. Next base: position 4,577 of record NW_010515522.1, read on the forward strand.
CTCCCCCTCATCTTGCATTTCATCTTTACAGTTCGTGTACTTGGATTGTTTTCAGTTAGGGTTAGTCCACAGCCAGAGAAACTACATTTGTCACTAAATATCCAAATATAGAAACTAAGGCAACTATAAGCCAGAAGGCTAAAATATTCATATACAACAGCTTTTCTGAACAATTTATGCATTTGAGGTGGATAAGAATGTAGTACCTTTGATCCGTATTTCCTAGCTGTTTAAAGGCTTGCTACTTTTATAATAAGTTGACTTCCCATACCTATTTCTACATGTTTCTTTCTAGATTTTTTTTTCCTCTTGAGTTTCTTACGCGCTGTGTCAATTCTGTTGCCTTACAAACTGTGCCTCTGGCTTAAGAATTTTGTTGGTCTTTTATAAATTTAATGGAAAAAACAAAACAAAACAACCCCACAACAACTTTATCCTGTGGAGCAATTTACACTCAAGTGAGTATTCAAACTAATTCCCACCTTAAATGTCAGCTGTGCTAGCTAGCAGGGTTTGATCTCTTCCTCTTTCTAGAAGTTTAACAGAATTTCTTCAGAGCGATGCAGGCAGCCTTCATAAAATCCTTCTATCTAGTTTACGTGGCCTTGGACTTCACAGAAATCTCTGTGCCTCAGTAAGGTCTGTGGTCTGTTTACATAGATATGAAGTCCTTTAACCCAGCAAGATTTGCTATGGGCTTGGATTTCCTGCTTACAAGCTCTGCTGGAGTCCCTCTAGTCTTCCTGCTGGCAAAATGAAGGTGTTAACTCAGGTTTTCAGAGCAATTTGTGAATGGAAGGAGATTTCATTGCTGAATTTTTGTCTGAGCACTGCTCTGCTTATGGTATTTAAAATAGCTTCCCCCCTGTACCTTCTTCACCTGTCTGTTACATTTTTTTTTCAGTTTTAAAAGTTTAATCATTTTGTAGCTGGACCTCTTTTGTGGTAGGGACTATACTAGTGGAGAAGAACAGGGACTTTATTCGTAATTAAGACTTCTGCGTAATCTTGAACTAGAGCAACAAACCCAGTCTGTTGGGAAATTTCTGCAGAGTTGCATTTAAGACCATGTAGTCTTACCAACTCTGGTTAGCTCAACAGCGATAGCAAAGCATAAGGTGATATTTTAATATGTGCTGAATCCAAATGAACTGTTCCGATGTTGACTTTAATCTGAGCATTATTCATATTTTTTAAGAAGTGGGGTTGTACTTTGTGACTGTATCCTTACTGGTAGGTAAGGCTGCCTTCTGTTCCTATGCTTGTGAGGATTTCTTTCCGTGCTAGAGTTGGTGTTTGAGGAGTCCTCTGCACTTGCCCATTTTGACTCTACACCACCCCTCTGTGTGTGCTGGTACTGCTTGCTGTATGCTGAAATGGATCATGGGTTATAAGTACCCTGGTAAAAAAAATGATGGTACTTAGCCTGCATCAGTTTGCCAAAGTGGTTCACTGTTTGGCCGCACAAATGATTGTATGGGCACATCAGACAGTGTGATGCAGGGGTGGAAGTAAATACTGGTAGCAGCAGTTTTTTAAGCTGGTGTTGCTGCCAAAAGGAATGCTCATCTAACTATACTCATAAGAGTCTGCTAAACTTGCTAAATGTTATTTACACCTGTTTGTTACAGCTTCCCTTGCCTGAGAACAGTTCCTTCAGCTTACCTTGTTCTTTTTGCCAAAAATGTTTCTCATCTCTGAATATATATGCAACGTATAGAAAGAGAAACCCTCTTTAAGAAGTTTTAAACAGGGCAAAAAGAAGAGTTTGGTGCTTTAGCTATGGAAAAGTTTCTGCTGCTTCAAGACTGTCTGATGATACAGAACATGTAGTGTAAATTGATGATAGATGATTTAGTATGGTTGCAATTAAGTAGTGAAACTCATGCTGTGAGAATCATCAGGAGCAAGAATTCAACAAGAGTTAAAAAGGATCAGATGTCTGTAGGAATATGAAGAATATTCAATTATCATAATCAGTGACAGTAGAAATTTTTGAAGATGTATTAAGCCTGTGGTCTAAACCTTGATTTTTATTCCGCTCTAACAGATATGCTTCTATATCTGGAAAGAGAGGGAGGGAATAGCTGTTTGTGCCTGGGTTTGCTGCGGGTAACCAGTTACCAGCCGGTGACCCATCCTGGAATCTGCTCTGAGCTGCCAAAGCATGGCTATTGCGAAAAGTGAACTGCAGCTACCTAACTCTTTACATTTGTTTTACTCCTACTTCCATGGGTTGTTCTTACCTGCTCTTCATCAGAGTCAGATCTCAGTGCTCTGTTTTTGATCTACTTTGACAACACTCATTGAATTTATTTTAAAGACTGTTATGAAATTACAGTTTACTATATCTGAAGAATGAATGTTATGTCTTTTAGAGTAGAGAGACATATGCTCCAAGATCCCTTTTTTTCAGACAGACTTAAAAGAAGAGGTGAGCTTTTTCTTGCTTGGCCTCTGAGAAGGAGCTTGTGGAGTAGGGAAGGGAGACGAAAAGTAGAACTGTAAGGTGGTTGGCTTGTTTGTTTTTAAAGCCTAGGCAGAATCAACGAAATCCCTTTGAAGGAAGGAAAATGGAAGTATGCTTTACCAGTGACATAATTTCTTTCAAGAAAGCAGTGCTGAGAGGTGGTGGAGCAATGTCCTCTGAGACTTCACTGAAAATTGGGTGCTGTAGTCTTGAAAACAATACTGATTTTAAGCGCTCCTTAGTGGTGCAATCTATGGCAGAAAGTGTATGATATACACAATAATTTAACTGCATATAGAATTGAGGGACAGCTTGCCACTTTCTGTATTCAGTTCAGAGTCGTTGTGATTCAGGCATGGATAGGCATACAGCTGCCTGCCCAACTCCAGCGTTTGCAGTTACTCTGAGCTGGCTGTCCTGTTTCCATGGCTGTTTGGCCTCTTAAGAAAGCAGTATTCTTGCTACTTTGCTTTCTGGTGGGGCTGTCTGCGTAGCAGCAGAGCAAGGGAGCTTTAAATTGCTGACCCATCTTGTCACCGCATGGTCTCCATGTGCCTGTTGTTGTCTTCTATGCCTTCTAAACAAAGGGTGCAGATTATCTGTTTTACCTTATCAGTAGGGCAGCTGGGGCCCATGGACTCTTCTAAAACCAAGTTAGGTTGGATTTGGTGACGAACTTGAGAACAGAAGCTGGCTCTTACTGTGCCTGCAATTTATCTACTCGACCGTGTTACTTACGCTCTACAAATTGCTTTAAATCTATGAGCCTGCTTGTGTATGTTGCATGAAGCCATCTTTGCCACCTTTCCATCATGTCTAGAATTATGAAAAACCTGAAGGAAAATTCTGGTTTAGTGTTTCACTGCTAAAAACACTGGGCAAGATCAAGCAGTAGACCCTTTCTCAGGTTGCTCAGAGCTGTGCTCTCTGCATTTTGCTTAACTGACTTCTTCAGGTGTCTTGATATCACTGTTCCACTGCCTGTGAAATGGCAGTATTTTATCTAGGTACCAATCTGGTTTTGTTTGAGGCTTGATTAGAAATATATTTGCAGTGTAACATGAAACAAAGCTGTAGCCTGTTGAGGTGAGCAGCCACAGCTTCTATGGTGGGAGCTGTTATGATGGAGAGTTTAGGCAATCTTATGTATGGAGAAACTTGGAACTTCTGCTACTGGAATTGAAGTTTTCTACCACATTTTATATGTATGAGAAAGGAGTAAAGAACTTCAGGCCAAAATGGCTTGACAGCTTGTTAGCAACAAAATACTTTTTTTCCTGTCTCTTAAAAAAAAAAAAAAAAAGAAAAAAAAAATTTAACCTTCTTGTGATTGGGTATAGAAGGTTGAAACTGTCAGGCAAATAGCCACCATCCAGCTTCTGAATGTTCTTGTGAAAGCTGGCTTTGATTTGACAGTTATGAGTCTTTGAAAATAGCGCTCTGTTTATACAGTACAGTAAATACTTTGATGTACGTTCGGCTTTGCTGTACATGCGTGGCTAACTAGAAGAATATTAAATACATACATCTTGTGTTGAGTGAGGGAGGATCCTGCAGCAATTGGAGTTGCATGCTCTTCATACTTTTATAAGATCATGTCAAAGCAGTAGATTTGATAATAGACTTGATTATACAATTGCTTAATTTCTTGTCAAAATAACATTTTTACGTGTGGTGTTTTGAGATCTTTTAGGTGACCTCATGTTCTTTATCAAATGTCAGTTTTTCATCCCAGCAGCTTTGATATAATCATGTAGCATCGTGGAGTACTGTGTACATGCAGTCTTTGCTTGCTGGAGTTCTTTGAAGTGCCTTACTCCTGAGAAGAGTCATTGCTCTGTTGAAGATCCTGCATTTAACGACAAGAAAACCAGTATACAGAAGCACTGCACTGTGTCGCTAAAGGTCATGCTACGTCTAACATGCCTAATGTGAGTCTAAAAGTGAAGAAATGAGAGGTTCAGTGCACCAGGGACGCATACCCCTTGACACACACCTTACCCAGCAGTAAGCTGTATGGGATATAGTAATTTTCCAGCTCTGCCCCCATGGGAATGCCTGCTTTGCAGTGCCGAGCTCCCCAGGTGCAAGCACCCGGTGCTATAAAACAGCAGGAGGGCTCGTGTAAGGGAGAAGAGCAGAGGGATAGCTGGTGGTGACAGTCCTGAATGAAAACTGGTCTCGCAGGCAGTGCTGGAAGGTAGTGATGCTTGGGGGAGCCTTGAAAAACTGCTCATTTGGGATGAGAGAGACACCACATACCTGTAAAGGTGAACATGAAGGAAGGTGTGTGGGTTGCCCTCAGCAATTCTGACAGGTGGTGTGTGTGATGTCCCCTTGCAGCATACTGGGGAATTGCCGATTGCTGTAGTACTGGGTTTTCCTCGGGGGAGGTCTGTCCTGTACTGACCCATCCCAGCCCCACTTAGCTTACGAAAACTGACAGGATTGCAGCCTGAGGACTTATGCCTGAGGACTGTTTCTTATCTTTGATTCTGGAAGCCTAGTGAAGAGATGCTGAAATGAAAAGAAAAAGCGCTTGTGTTTTGCTGTGCTGAACTGATAGGTGGCTTATTTCTCCAAAGCTTTCTGCATAAACAGCATGGTGTTACTACACACTGAAGAGCAAACTGGTGTCTTCTCAGTCCTGTCTTCCCATCCATTATTTCTGCATCTCCTTTTTTTTTTTTTTTTCTCTTTTCCTCACCCCCTCTCCACAGATCAGCAGCCCATTCTTCAGAAACTGGCAAGCTTGGTACAGGTGTCTTGGTGTCTTTTACCTGTGGTTGGTCATGCTGATGCCCCTATTTAAATTTTAGAAAAACAAACCCACGTAGTAAGGGAAAAGAGATTGCCTCTGGCTCTAAACACATTACCTACTTGCCGAAAAGTAGATGAAGTTTTGACAGAAGGCAGCTGGTGGGAAGCTCTAGCGTTATCCATCGGACTCCTGCATATAATGCTGACTGATGCTGAGGCTGTTAACTGCTAACATGATGTAGTAAGCTGCAGAAGCCTGTCATATATTAGGGAAATACTGTTAAAATGTTTCTTGGAAAAATCCCTTATTGCTCGAGCTTTTGATCTTTATCGGTGTTAACAATTGTAGGAACTCTAGAGCAGACAGGCTGCTGCGAAGGTAAGTGACGCTCAATGTAAAGTGCTTAAAACTTCAGTCGTAATGTATATAGACTGCTCCCAGCATTGCTAACATAGGTGGAGCTGAACTGGTGTTGGCGGCGGCACTGGAGTATGCCGAGGCTGAGCTGAGGTCAGTGTGATGTGATGGTGTGCTACAGGTTACGCGACAGCATATGCCTAATGCCCTGGCAGCAGTCTGGCCAACCTGCACCTGCAAATGCCACTAATGCTGGCAAAGCTGAAATGCTGTGAGCAGCAAGGGGAAGCATTTCTGTACAGAAGCGGATAGTTGTAGCTTAGGCTTTGGGGTTGGGTTTTTTTTTTTAGGGTTTTTCTTTTGGCTTTTTTCCCCAAACTGATTTCTGGAACTCTGCCAGAATTTGCCAAGAGGTTGCTCTAGTCCTAGGTGGACCAAGTAGTTGAAGGTTGGGGTGGGTTTTTTTACATAATAGCAGCTGGGAAATTGAAAGGGACTTCAAGTGTCTGTCTGTGTACATCCTGAATCTGCTCAGCAGTGTCCTTAAGTGCCTGTCTCCCCCATTACTTTGGGGAAGGAGTTGTGGAAAGAGCTGTACAAAATCAGCAACTGTCTAGGGCAGCCGTTCATCCCCATTGTATTAAAAACACACTGAAGTGTTGTTAGATGCACTAAAAATAAAATTTAACATACTTGTAGTTACCCTTTGGACGAAAAGTGTTAGTGTTACTCGCAGCTCGTAAAAGTGATGGTTATGAGTGTAGTGAACAACGTTCCCGTTGCAAAAGATTATTTTAGAATGTTTTCTGTAAATATGTAAAAAGAATAATTATTTAAATAGCCTTTACATTATGGCTACTGTTGGTTATCCATGCGCTCCTCAGAAGGAGGAAGGAAGAGACTACTACTACTCAGTGGAGATACTATTGTTTGAGGGCAGGAGATGGTTACACGAGAAATGTCATAAACACTTCATTGAGCCTTTGGGTTTGTACTGAGCTTTGTCAGCGATTGTCTTGACTACACTTTTTAAGGATGGAGAGCAAAAGATTGGACTTCTGTGGCTGTCCCTGTTTTGAACGGACTTCAGGAGAGATTGGTTCTTTGGGAAATGTCCATGTGTGTGGTGATAGGAGCTGGGTGGGAAAAGTGTGGGAGAAAGAGTATCTGCACTGTCTGACTCAAGATATATGGATGGGCAGGCACAGGGAGGCTGAGCAGAGCTACATTTATATGACCACGCATACCGAATTTGCACAGGGGTGACTAAGTATATTCTTATAGTTTCTGGGAGGTTTATCCTGTGGTCCTAAATTCTTAATCTGAGCTGCTCAAAGGAACTTTTCTTCATTGTAACGGCATAGAGTCTTGCCCACTCTTTTCCTGTCAGTGTGTTTGTAGATCATCAAGGTGTTAATTTTAAGTGACCCTATCTTTGCTCAGTCCCTTTCTCTGTGCGTCAAGGCACAGAGGTAGTTGTGGGCAATAACCTGCCTGTGTTTTAGAGGTTAACAGAGAAGTGCATACACACCATGTGTACAAGAGGAGTTATTTTTCTCTGTGAAGGTTGTAATGCTGCCTGGTGAAGATTATGTAGTCGCGACATTATGTAGCAAAATGAGTTTAGGTGACAAGTTCTCAGTTCTTCTTTTGATTGAGAGTCACTTCTGGTACAAGACCATGAGCAAAGAGGTAATGCTGTGCCGGCTTGGGGTTAGCAGTGACTTCGCTAATGTGCGTAAGGAGGAATTCCTGGCTTTGGGAAACTGTGAGGACTTTGCATATGCCATCATTTTTTACTACCAAGACCTAAATGTAGAAAAGCCTGTACTGTTTTAGGATAAGTTAGGACATACAGAAATTGGTGACTGGTTGCAAGTTGCTCTCTAATCAGCTTAGTATGAACAAGATAGCTCTTGACGTTAGGAATATAACTTGTAAGTAAAGGGGATTTGTGGCTTATTAGGAAATGACAGAACATGGTATTTTCCCCAAATCAGCAGCTGTTTTGTGTAGAGTATGGTCTATGTACCATATGAGATGCCCCTGGTGCCAAGTGGCCACTGCCTTTCTGGCAGATGGAGCTCATGAGCAAATGAGCTGAAAGTCTGCTGTGTGATAACTGTGTAGTTTGATTAAAGGATGAGGTCTGCAAACCCTGCAATGGAAAGAGCTGGGACAGTAGGTAATCAGGCCATCTATTGATGACATGCTCAGACAAGCGGAGTTTTATTGTGTCCAGATGCCATGCATGTTGATACTGTGTCTTTAGCCCCAGCTGTTCTTCAAGTACCTGATGTATTTTCTGCCCTTATTTAAGGAAAAGGCCAGAGGGACCTGGCAGGAGAAGGATATAAGTGTATTTGAACAACTAGCTTAAGTCTATCTGTACCTGTGCCATCAGTCACTGCTGCCTCCTTTGTGCCAATGCCAGTGAGTGTGTGGCCACCTGGTTGGCTGAAACAGGAAGCTTGTCTGATGAAAATGAATCATATCTTATCTAGAGTTAGTTTTCAGATGAGCCACAAGTGCTAATGATGGCAGGAAGGGATAGAGTTGGATAGACTTAGGCTGGTTGAAGTTGCTTTCCTGGGTCCAGCATGCATGTGATGTACAGAAGGTAAGGCAGCATTTTTGACAAACCTCTTTGAGAGCTAGCGGTCCAATATTAGTTGTATTACAAGCACATGCTTTATGCATTCATGGGAAAGGATGAGGAGGACAGCTTTTGCTAAGAGGTAGGGGCAGATTTGAAGGTGTAGTTAAAAGCCCTTAGTAGGGGCCATATCTAAAAATTGGGACTGGTTCAAGGGTCTGAAGAGTGTCCTGTGTCCCTGCATCCTCAAGTGTCATGGGGAGACGTGTGTGGTATAGAATACTCATGTCAATTTATCTATTTGCTTTTACTTTTACATGATCTTAAGGGAGTCTGATGGTTCAATAAAAGCATTGAATAATACCTCCTGCATCCTCCTTGTTTCCCAGATGGATTCTTTATCAGTGAGGTGTGCAATCAAGTCCTTTATTAAACAGCAGCTTATTAAAAAGTAACATGTGCAGTTCAGCTGCAAGTGTGCAAAATAAGCAAATGCTTAACAAAACTGCTAAGTGCAGCACGTGATGAAAACCAGTGGTAGCTCTTAGGGTGTCTTGGCTGTCATGGAGTCGCCTTTTGCCAGTGCAGCTGTTCTCCCTCTTATGTGGTTGAATGAGGGTCGGATGTGCCCTTCCCAGTAAAATTGCGCTGAAGGAGTGCGTCGGTTGATTCATTGCCTTACCCCACCTCTCTGGTCGCACGGAGGATCCACTGGTGGATGCACATGCAGAGGTTTCCTTCCTGGTGGCTGTCAGGATGAGCGGTTGCTCGAACAGCTCGGGCTGCTGCTGTTCTTGGTCCCTCCTGAAGCC
>NW_010515522.1:13589-15954 GCF_000687285.1 Phaethon lepturus
CCTCTTCCCAGAGCAGTCTCTTACTCCTCTCTCTCTTTCCTTTCTCTCCCACTCCACTACCGAAGCTACAATTTGGGGTGCTGGCTCAGCTTGTGTTCAGAGTCATCATTTGTTTTCTGTATCAGCAGGTCTCTAGCCTTTTTTCTTTTTCCATGCTGATTTTGGGCTCTCACCACCCTCAGTCCAGCACAGACTCACAGTCTCAGAAAGGCCACAGGGAAAAAATGTAGTAGTGTGCTCTTTCTTGTACACAGAGAAAGAGGTTTCTTGCCTTTAATGCTTCATGTCACAGTAAGGCCACAAGTCTGATACTTTTATCTACCTGGTATGCCTTTATTTCAACTCTCCACATTCTCCTTCTCAAAGAGGGAGAAAAGGCTGAAGTGAATCAGTGATAACTGCAGCTGTTTCCGCTGGAGCAGCTTTCCCGGCTGAACCAGCCATAATGCTGTACACCTCCAAGTACCTGACCACTTGTCACTATCAAGCTTCTGCAGTTTAAGGGCATAAAAGAGGAATAAGCTAGTTTGGATTTTTTTCCTTCTGTTTGCAGTACAATAATATGGTGGCTAGTTCATAGAAGTACAGGGACGGTTTGTAAGCTACCAAAAGGTAAGCGAAGATGTGCATTTGTGTGGTGTTCGTTACTCTGTGGTAGCCACTTGTGTACATGCTCTTACCATTTTGCTCTTGAATTCACTGTGAAGCAAGCTGTCTTACGCCGACTGTGGGCTAAGACTGTGCAGGTGGGCAGCAGAGATGGTAAAGTAGGGGATGGAATTACATTGCAGTAGCTATCTGGGTAGCCTTAAAGATGGATTGTGTTTGATCATTTATGTCCCTCTTGTAGTCCTGAGCTATGGTCTGTAAGGCTGCCCTGCTCCAGTGCTTTGCCAAGTTGGACTTGAATGTTGCGAGCAGTAGAGCTCTGACAATTTGCTGTGGTAGATTCTGTCCATCCTGATGCATGCTGGTGTTCATATGTTTTCCCTTTGAAGGGAAAAGGTGATTTCTGTTGCTGCTTTGACAGAGGTGTGTCCGTATTGGCACTGGCATGGCTTAGCCTATATTGTTTTGTTGGGTGGGGTGGGGGAAAGGGGAGTGGAGATAGAAGTGGGTAATTGGATTCAGGGATGATTGTGCTGCTGTGGTAGGTTTTACTGGATGAAGCAGCTTGTTGCGATAGGTGTTTGTTTCAGCTCCTGTCTGCAGGTGTGACTTGGCTAGATAAGGATGGTCTATCACGTTGATGATTTCATTGTTTGATTTGGCTGGACTGGGTGGAGAATGTAGCTGCATTGTTTGGGACTAGCTTTGTAGTTTGGTTTTGTTGAAGTGGATTACATGGCAGTACATTGCTACATTACTAAGGTGAAGCTGCGGTAGATAATAGTTGCAGAATGTTGGATGGAAGAGAATACGCACAGTTTCACAATGCGTAACTAATTGAGCCTCGGAACAGCTCCTGTGTTCCTGTTGGGAGATCTGGTCAGCAGAATACATTGGGATTTGTGGTGGGTTGACCCTGGCTGGAGGCCAGGTGCACACCAAAGTGGCTCTATCACTCCCCTCCTCAGCTGGGCAGGGGAGAGAAAGTATAATGAAAAGCCTGTGAGAGATCACTCACCAATTACTGTCAAGGGCAAAACAGACTTGACTTGGAGAGAAATTAATTTATTACCAATCAAATGACAGTAGGATAATGAGAAATAAAACCAAATCTTAAAAACACCTTCCCCCCAACCCCTCCCTTCTTCCGAGGCTCAACTTCACTCCCAATTTTTCTCTACCTCCTCCCCACAAGCAGCACAGAGAGACAGGGAATAGGGGTTGCAGTCAGTTCATCACATGCTGTCTCTGCTGCTCCTTTCTCCTCAGGGGTAGGACTCCTCACACTCTGCCCCTGCTCCAGTGTGGGGTCCCTCCCATGGGAGACAGTCCTCCATGAACTTCCCTAACATGGGTCCTTCCCAGGGGCTGCAGTGCTTCACGAACTGCTGCAGCCTGGGTCCCTCCCATGGGGTGCTATCCTTCAGGAACAGGCTGTTCCATGGGTCCCCCATGGAGTCACAAGTCCTGCCAGCAAACCTGCTCCAGCCTGGGCTCCTCTCTCCACAGGTCCTGCCAGGAGCCTGCTCCAGCGTGGCCTTCCAACGGGCTCACAGCCTCCTTTGGGCATCCACCTGCTCTGGCGTGGAGTCCTCCATGGGCTACAGGTGGATATCTGCTCCACTGTAGAGCTCCATGGGCTGCAGGGGGACAGCCTACCTCACCATGGTCTTCACCATTGCAGGGCAATCTCTGCTCTGGCACCTAGACCACCTCCTCCCCCTCCTTCTGCACTGACCTTGGTGTCTGCAGAGCT
>NW_010515522.1:16079-27210 GCF_000687285.1 Phaethon lepturus
GCTGGGGCCCCTCCCATGGGGTGCTATCCTTCAGGAACAGGCTGTTCCATGGGTCCCCCATGGAGTCACAAGTCCTGCCAGCAAACCTGTTTCCAGCCTGGGCTCCTCTCCCCGTGGGGCCACAGGTCCTGCCAGCAGCCTGCTCCAGTGTGAGCTTCCCACAGGGTCACAGTCTGCTCCGTGTGGGGTCCTCCCTGGGCTGCAGGTAGAGATCTGCTCCACCATGGAGCTCCATGGGCTGCAGAGGCACAGCCAACTTCACCATGGTCTTTACCACGGGCTGCCAGGGAATCTCTGCTCCAGCGCCTGGAACACCTCCTGCCCCTCCTTCTTCACTGACCTTGGTGTCTGCAGGGTTGTTGCTCTCACATATTCTCACTCCTCTCTCCGGCTGCAATTGCGCAGTTTTTTTCCGCCTTTTTAGATACGTTATCAGAGAGGCACTATCACTGTTGCTATTTGGCTCGGCCTTGGCCAGCAGCGGGTCCGTCTTGGAGCCGGCTGGCATTGGCTCTATCGGACACGGGGGGAGCTTCTAGCAGCTTCTCACAGAAGCTACCCCTGTAGCTCCCCCGCTACCAAAACCTTGCCATGCAAACTCAATACAGGATTACACAGAAAACCTCTGGCAGTGATTTCAGTTTGCAGTCGTACTTTAACTACAAGGTTGCCCATGCTGTGTAAATAACTGATAGTCCTATGAGACACTGTGCTGGGCCTGACAGTGTGAATGTGGTCTGGATTCATACTGTTCTTGCAGCCTCTCCAGTTTTCACAGTGGGTAAGAGAGAAGCTGGCAGGTAGCTGCTCTGTATTTCTTTACTGACCTCAAATTTACCATTAAGCCATGCCTCAGAGTCTGTGTTTCTGTGTATTACAGAACTTTCAGGCACTTAAGCTTGCTTTAACATGTGAGTGAACATTGATTGAAGCAGGGTTGTCTCCATTACTGAAAGTGTGGCTGATCAGTTCTTGGGCCATGAACTCTTTTGGCCTTTGTGGGGAAATAACCATAGTGCAAGGTGGGGCTAACCCCTCTATCTTGAGCAAACTTGCAGTATGTCGTGGAAAGGTTTGCAGTTGGATTCCCTTGTCCATGTAATGTAGCACAATGATGTGAAGTAGGAGCTGCCAGAACAGTAGAGAGTGCTTCTTCCTTCTAAAACCTGCCTGGATTTCTCCTAGATGTGACTGAGCGATTGCCTGGCTTTACATGATGCTTGATGTTTTTATTTATACGTTGTCTGGCTGTGGAGGAGGTTGTATATATGCAGCACAGGGGTTTGGCAGAAGTTGCTGGGCTCATAGTGAAGAGAAGGTGAGCCTTTGAAGAGAGATGGGTGCAGAGAAGGGGAGGTTACGTGTCCGAGCTTTGTGCCAGCTTCTCTAAGCACAGATGAGCTCATGGGAATCCAGCTAGCTCAAATGTGGGAGGGCTAAAGCAGGTCTGACCTATTTCCCCTCGGTTCCGCACACATCTTCAGACTCTTTCAGTCTGATGGTGGCTTTTTTGGTGCTGACAGATCTTACCAGTCTGAGCAGAGGCTTCCCCTTGTCAGTGGTTCAGAGCAAGTTTTGATTCCTCTGCTTCTGTGGCTGGATGCATGGGAGGGGCTTGGCTGTGCATTCTTGTTGGTGAAACTCTTCCTCTCTCTTCTTTTTCCAGGTGATCTTTTCTTGTGACACGAGTGGTTCGCAACTCATGGCCTCCACAATGAGTACCGCAGTGTCGTGACACCAGGGGTCTTGGTAAGCTACTTGTTGGAAAGTTGAGGACCTGTTACATTTCCACAAATGTGGGTCCATCTCCTTTTGTCTCTGCAACTGAGGTTTGAAGTCATTTTAAGCTATCCAAATTGTAAACTGCAACCAAGTGGGGTGAGGCTACTTTCCACCTGTTCTCACCTCCTTCTTTGAGCTTGCAGTGGCACTGATGTGGTTACATGATCAACCAGAACAGGGGACTAATCCAGCTGAATAGAGATTTCTGCTGTTTCCCTTGGGTTAGTTCCCATTCAGATCTTTCCCTGATCTGGTCAGGAAAGAGGTGGTGAAAATGATTAGCCAGCTGAATCCCTGCAGCCGTTGCCTGGCATACCTTAAAGCAATCCTGAAAATACAGCCTTGGATGTAGCTTCCCAAAATGTCTTGAAAAGTGGCTTGACCATTCACTGTCAGTGACCCTACCTTTAATTTTGGAGTAATGATAAAGGCTTTGCTATGGCGGGCAGACTCCAGATGCAAAAATACATTTCTCTAGAGCTTTTCCATTATTGAACCCTAGATTCCCAGACATACATACGTTAGAAGTGCATTTAGAAAAATCATGAGGCATTCCATTTCACACTATAAAAAAATGGTACATTCCCAGTGTGCAGAAATGAGAAGCGGAGGAAGTTGAGTTGCCATTGTTCCACCAGTGAATATATTGATGTGTCCTTTATAGCTCTCTCTGGTAAGAAGAAATTTAAACTGAGATTGGAAAATACAGTTCCCTTGCAGAGCACATCAATTCTAATAGATGGAAGATACATGCATATAGGATAATAAAAAAGTAGGTTTAAAAAACTGAAGGGTTCCCCCCTCACCCCCCGAAATACTTGGAAGTTTGATGATGTCAGAGATATTGTGCAGCCATTGTGATCCTGATTCTGTTCTTCATGTTTTCTCATTGCACTGTGCAAGACTGGGAATCTGAGAAAACTCTCACCTTATAATAAAAGGTAACATGATAATGCATAAGTATCAAAAATTGAAAAGCAGAGAATTAAACAACTAGAATACTTAAGTTCATCACACAGGCCTCTACATCCTGCTTTTAGCATTGAGCTCTGCTCACTTCGATGCTATTGTTCCTTTTTCCTTTTTTACCTGAAATTCACCATATTTTCAGTCATACCTTCACCTTAAGTGAGGACCCCAAAGTATTGCTGAATTCCATTAACTTTTACAGATGCATAGATCTCTTTTGAAAAGTGGAGTTTGGTGTTGTTGATAATGTTACGGTTTTGTTGTCAAAACAGACATAGGAGCCAAATTTGCATGCAAAGATGGTACAATTTAGATACTTGTGAAGATGTTCTTGCTTGTCTTTAATGTATCTATAACACCAGCTCCAATTACAGCATGATAGTAGTAACAATAGTAATAAAGTAACTCCAACATTGTTCTCCAAGTCAGTGGGATAACCAGCTGATAGCTCTGGAGAGGGATGTAGATCCTGTGGAGTGTGTGGCTCACACTGGAGTTCATCTGATTCTGCCTAATAGGAGGCATTAAAAATGAGACCTTTATTGCAGAAACATTCCCTTCATTAATGGGTTTGTGCAGCACAGCGGAGGTGAGAATAGGGAGCAGGATGATTTCTCTGGCTCATGCAGAGGTCATGTGGTAGAGAGGAGAATTTTTGGAGATGATGCAGAGTTTCATGGAACAACTGCAGTGTGGAGCACTATCATGTTAAAGTACAGCAGTGCAAAGCCACTATAAAGTGTAATGCCACAACCTCACAACAAGATAAATTTGGGGAACTGGAAAACCATGGTGCTCAATACCACAAGTTACTGATAACTGTCCTTGGCCAGAGGTGTCATATAGTGCCTGTGTTTCTTAATCCTCTGGTGTCAGCATGTAAGCAAACCAATTTTTGTTTTCTAAATGCAATTTGAACAGTAGTTTCTTCATAAAATTCAAGACGCTCCCAGTCTGGTGAGATCTATTTTGTTTCATTTGATATACACGGGAAGAAACTGCTTCTTTGGTGCCGAGAAGGAATACTGGGAATATTTACATTTGAATAATATTTAACTAGCAATGCTTAATACATTAACAATAAATCTTGGTTAGATTCTAAATTAAGTGGATTTGCATCTGAGTAGGTGAGATGAACAGGAGAGATTTTGTTGAAATATAAACAAGACAGAAACTTGCTCCAAAATAATTTAGCCCAAAGGATGTAAACAGTAATGTTCAATAGTTTCCTCCTCCAGAAACAGTTTTATGTGCCTTAGTGCCTGCATCATGCATATTGTTTCTTAGAAAGACGCTGAAAAAGTGTTGGTGTCTTGTTGTTTTTTTTTTTTAAAGTCTCAACAGTGTGTATAGAGTTTCTGAGCAAATTTAGAGGCATAGTTCTTTGGTGATCTTTTGGCCTTTCAAAGAGATATGATGAGTGACAAACCTCTGGTATTTTCAGAGTAATCACAGCATAGCTGGTTGCTTACAGGTGGTCAGGAAGGCATTTTAGTTTATTTTCCTCCCTTTGTGCAACCCTTAGCACACATCATTGAACATATGTCTAGCTATATTGGACCAAGAAGACAGAAGAGATCTGAGCAGAATTTACATTCTTAAGAAATACCAGGTTATGGCTATTCACAGGAGAATTCTGGATAGCTGAATCATGTTAGGGATTTGTAATTTTGGCTTCCTACTGACATGCTGTGAGGTGTCTTCAGGCTGAGCACTGATGCTGAATCAAAGTGTCCAGATACTTCCTATCCAGGTGCTTCCCAGTTTTGTTGACTCCAGAATGATTTGCTTTGGATGAAGGGAAGGTGGCCTCACCTGCCTGTAAACTGAATGGTTGGCCAGCGCTGCCTTCGGTTTGAAATACACAGCTGTACTGAGCCATTTGAACTCTTCTTCTGTGTCTTCTCAGTAATGGGGCAGGAATTGCCATTCACTGCTTCACACCAGACACATCTGCTTGGAAAGTTCCTCACTGATTTTCTGTTCTCTTTTTGTGTGGGGGGTTTAACAGTGTGCCCTGGAGATGCGAGACTTCCCCTGGGCAGCAGGAGGCACGCGTCTAGAGAATGCTGGAGCTGCAGGAGGGAAGTGCCCTGTGCAAAACCAGAGAGGAGCAAAGAGAAAAAAGGCAAGCAGACAGCCAGCATTGAGAGAAGCGGGTGGCAGAAACTGCTTTGACGCTGCCTCTGGTGGCACGCTCCCCAGAGGAACTTGACGAGAGCCCATCTGCGTGCGTGTGAGACTGTGAGCTCAGGATTTCTGTCAATGCATTCCAGTAACCCCAAAGTGAGGAACTCCCCGTCAGGCAACACACAGAGGTAAGGAAAAGAGCCTGCAGTCAGTTGCTGTGGATTGGTGCATGATACTGTGCTGCAGGATTAGCCAAGGACTGGTGCATGTTACTTACTGGTCCTCCCTTGTGCTCCTGTCGGACCCGCTGAGTACCAGAGTGCTGGCTGCACAGTGCTGACGAGCCTCCATGTTTGCTAGGCTCAGGATGAGCTGAAAGCTCTAAAGCTGTGAGGTGCAGGTTCTCCATTCCTTTTGCCCTCCTCCCTCCCACCAGGTGTCTGAATAGACTGTAGAAGAGTAAACACGCTGATTCTACCTGGGTTTTTTTTTTCTTCACCATCTTCTAATTATTTGTTTTCCTGAGGGGTAGTTGGGCAGCAGAAGGCCTCTCTGTCTGTACTTTCATGCAAAATGCTTCCTCTGTATTATTGGCCTGAACAGCCTGCAGAACTGATCAGCTGTACACTGAGATCCTCTGCATCATTCACCTGCCAGTGCAGCAGGTCAGCATCTCTCCTCTGCTGAGTTGGAAGGGGAAAAATACGGAAACGAAGCACTATCCAGGGACTTACAGTGGTCTGATTGACAGCATTCTTGAGTTTGATTATTTACTCCTAGAGGTCATCTGGAGCTTAAGAGTAATTCAGAGGGAATGCCTCTGAGTCAGATGTCTGTCCGAAGGAGGAAATGGCTTGTGCGAGTCCCATGGTGCTAGCGAGGACTGCCTGTTGGAAGTGGCAGTGATGATGAGAAAACACAATACAGAAGGTCTGATAGTAATGGAGTAGATGGAGGGTGAGGAGTAAGGGGTGGCTAATAGTGTGTAAAACGCAGAGGAACAAAATATTTTTAGGATGCAATTTGCTGAATGGGAGAGGGAAGGGAAGACTCTGAATTTCCTTTGGCAAATTAAAGAAACTTCATCTACCCCATTTTGCAGGAGTGTGCAGGGAGATGGTATCCTTCTCTTTCCTTATGCAGAGGCAGGTTGTAGCTGGTTTAATTGTTTTCACGGTCAGAGGTTTGTGTTTTCCTGGCAGCTCGCCCCAATGTATGATGAATGCTGCAGTAATGCTGGGTTTTCCTTGTGCTCCCTGTAGAACTGGATAGGGAGGTGCAAGGCGGGGGGGGGGGGGGGGGCGCTGCCCCAAAGGTGGGGGGGGGCAGGGGGGGGGGGGGGGGGGGTCTACTCTGATCAAAGTGGTAGCATATAGTTGGGGTCCAGGAGAGTGGCAAGGTGAACTTTATTGTGCCTTGTTTGTTTACTCTGAGCTGGTCTTGGTGTGAGGCGCTTCTCTGTGCACATAGAAACCGTTGTCTTTATTGACAGAAGCCCCAGAGGTAGGTCCTCATGTGACAGCAGGTCCTGGGATCTGGCAGGCCTGTAGCTTGCCCTAGTGCCTTCTTGAGCAATGAGATCCCATCTTGGATAATAACCCTTTCAGGGCATGTTCAAAAAAGCACCTGCATGACTCTCAGCTTGCAGGCATTTTTTATTTGTCAGCAATTGTCTTAGCTTGCAAAGGTGGCAGTGGTTGTTTCTGTTTCTCTCTAATCTGTTCCTATAGGGTTGAATGAATCCCTGGTGTGATTTGTCACTTTTTTCTTTCTTTTCCTTTTTTTGCTCTGTCCCCAGTAGCCCCAAATCAAAGCCGGAGGTGATGGTCCGTCCCCCTACAGTGATGTCCCCGTCTGGCAACCCCCAGCTGGATTCCAAATTTTCCAACCAGGGCAAACAAGGGGGCTCCACCAGCCAATCACAGCCCTCTCCCTGTGACCCCAAAAGTGGAGGTCACCCCCCCAAAGTGCTCCCTGGCCCAGGTGGGAGCATGGGGCTGAAGAATGGGGCTGGAAATGGTGCCAAGGGGAAGGGGAAGAGAGAGAGGAGCATTTCAGCAGACTCCTTTGAACAGAGGGAAGCTGGGACTCCCAATGATGACCCCGAAATCAAAGGTATGTTTGCTGGGATTCATGCGCAAGTGCAGGCAATTAGTCTGAGTCCTCTGTCAGATGGAGAATCGCTATGCAAGTGTTAGCAAAACATTTATTTGTCTGGGGTTCTGTAAGTTCCAGCCAACCAAGTCTAAAGGTCTTGAGAGCAGGTGAAGAGGAGAGGTTGTCATAGCTGGTGTCGGTAAATGTCCTGTTCATACTCAGTTAAAGTGCAGACCTTACTCTGGTGGGAAGGTTCCTTTGTAACTCTGAAACTCCCCCAGATGATTTGAAAGTACAAATGCAACCTGTTGGTTTTCTTCTGGCCTTTGGCCTTTCAGGAACTGCTCTGTTGTAACTGGCATTTTGAACAATATGCCAGCCTGTTTTGTCAACACAGATACATAACCTCTAGCACCCTGACTGGTAACACAAGCCAGAGAGTTTGGATATCTGTGTTCTGTTCCTGACTCCAACATTGCCCCTGTGAGGCAGTGCAGAAACAGGATAGATGTGCAGTTGTCCATCTTTCCTTTATTGTGCATTTTCTAGGTCACCTGGCTGGGGTGGCTGAAGGGGGGGCAAAAAATAAAGTGCTGCACAGAGTGTTCTCCTTGGGCACAGACATATTTATATTTGTTCATTTTCATGTGTAATTTTCCTGCTATTCTGTGTGGCCATTAGAGAATTCAAAGGGATCGGCTTTGGGAACTGCCACTTGTCTTGGAAAGGGACAAGATGAGCTTTCTCCTGCTGGTACCTGAAGGGCAGCATGGCAGTAGAGGGAAGATGCATGGTGTAACAGAAGAAAGGCCTTTAGTAGTGCTTGAGGGGGAAGTGAGAAATTTCAGAGGAGGAAAAGCTCTGGTCAGTTCCCAGAAATGGTTTCCAAAGAGCTCCCAAGGTAGTGATTCCTCTCTTCTCCTCTTTCTCCCCTTCCAGACTGCAATTCTGCTGATCATGTGAAGTCCCAGGATTCTCAGCACACACCACACTCCATGACTCCTTCAAATGCTTCAGCCCCAAGGTCTTCCACACCTTCCCATGGCCTGACTGCTGCTTTGGAGCCAGCAAGTGGGCAGAAGACTCCATCCAAAGTGGTTTATGTTTTTTCTACTGAGATGGCCAACAAGTAAGTAGGTAGATGCTTCAATGTCTCCAGAGAGCTGGGCTTATATTTGTGCTCCCTTTTTAAGAGATTCTCAAGTGCACTTTCTTCATCAAGTGCCTTCTTGCAGCAAAAAGTCATTACTTGTTTTGGGGATGCTGAAGGGGCCGGAGTGGAGTATGTTGCTACCTCTTGCCCTCTAAGAAGTGATTATTTATTCCTCCAAGGTGTGTTTTTTTTGGCAAATGCTGGTAGATACTGTTTTGCAATCCATGCAGTGAGTAGCAGCCAGGATGGCTTAAACTGAGACATGAACCCTGAATGCTGATGAGTTTGTAGATGTAAGCATTTTTCTTTTGCTACTCATCTAGAGTGAAATATGTGTGGTTAAGTCTCTCTCCCTTCTGCCAGCTAAAGGATAGAAGGGAGGACAGTTAAGAAAAATTCATTCCTTGCTTCAACTGGATATGTGCATCTGTCTGTCTTTGCAGGGCTGCAGAAGCTGTGCTGAAGGGACAGGTAGAAACCATCGTGTCCTTTCATATCCAGAACATCTCAAACAGCAAGGCAGAACGAAACACTGTACCCTTGGTAGGGAATACCTGCATGTGGGTGGGAAAGGAAATGGTAAATGTGCTTGTGTGTGTGATTCAGAGAGATGGATGATTATTTGCATGCTGAAGTAAGTTTTAAGGTGGAAAAAAAGAGACAGTTGTTGTGCTACTCTTTTGCAAATAAATGTCTTGGATGACCCAAAGAAGAGCTTGAGTCTTGCACTATTTGGGTAGTATATTTCCATTGCTTGTGCTGAGCTAGCACAGAACCATGGGGTACCTGCTGTAATAATTGAGCAAAATATGTATCTGCATGGCCAAGATGCTGCATTGTAATCACTGCATGAAGGCTGACCTTCCTTGCAAATTGTGGGCTGGTGGTGTTGAGACAGGACGTTTCGTCTGCACCTCTGCTTATGTGACACGGTTGTAAGATGAACGAGTGACAACATGTGGCTTTCTCTTGCAGAACCCCCAGATCACTGCACTTCGGACTGAATCCAAACCCCTGCCGCAGCCGCAGCCCCCAGCTGCCCAAGACCAGAACCAGCCCCAGAATGCCAAAATGCAGCCGACTCCACCCGTATCAGCACCGGTATCCAAATCCACTGGCCCCCCGTGCCCCATAGATCAGGACAGTCCCAGCGTGGAAAGCAAAGTGATGTCTGTGGGCAGCCCTGCCAACTCTACCCCATTGCAGACAGAAGGATTTGGGCAGAGCTCGACCCCCAACAATCGAGCAGTTAGTCCAGTTTCCCAAGGTAGCAATAGCTCTGCTGCAGACCCCAAAGGTCCTCCCCAGCAGGTGTCTGGTGGGGACCCATCCAGTTTGGGTGAGAATCCAGATGGACTGTCACAGGAGCAGCTGGAGCATCGAGAACGCTCGTTGCAGACCCTGAGAGACATACAGCGCATGCTCTTCCCTGATGAGAAGGAGTTTGCGGGAGGGCAAAGTGGGGGACCACCCCCAAACGCTGGGGTGCTGGATGGTCCCCAAAAGAAACCTGAAGGGCCGATACAGGCCATGATGGCTCAATCCCAAAGTTTAGGCAAAGGGTCAGGGTCTCGGACAGATGGAGGGGCTCCGTTTGGCCCTCAAGGACACAGGGACATGCCCTTTTCCCCAGATGAAATGGGGCCACCACCAATGAACTCCCAGTCAGGACCCATAGGCCCAGACCACCTGGACCACATGACTCCTGAGCAGGTGGCCTGGCTCAAGCTGCAGCAGGAGTTTTATGAGGAGAAGAGGAGAAAGCAAGAGCAGGTGGTTGTGCAGCAGTGTTCCCTCCAGGACATGATGGTCCACCAGCACGGGCCTCGTGGGGTGGTCCGAGGCCCTCCCCCTCCCTACCAGATGACCCCTGGGGAGGGATGGGGACCTGGGGGTCCAGAGCCCTTCCCTGAAGGCATGAACATGTCACACTCTCTGCCCCCCAGGGGCATGGCCCCTCATCCCAACATGCCTGGGAGCCAGATACGCCTGCCTGGTTTTGCAGGAATGATGAACCCTGACATGGAGGGCCCCAGTGTCCCGAATCCTGCCTCCCGGCCTGGGCTTTCGGGAGTTAGTTGGCCAGATGATGTGCCAAAAATCCCAGATGGCCGAAACTTCCCTCCTGGCCAGGGTGTCTTCAGTGGCCCTGGCCGAGGGGAGCGGTTCCCCAACCCACAGGGCCTGCCTGAAGAGCTCTATCAGCAACAGCTGGCTGAGAAACAGATGGGCCTCCCTCCTGGCCTGAACATGGAAAGCATCAGGCCTGGCATGGAGATAAACAGAATGATGCCCTCCCAGAGACACATGGAGCCTGGGAACAACCCCATCTTCCCTCGCATGCCAGTGGAAGGGCCAATGAGCCCCTCCAGGGGGGACTTCCCAAAAGGAATACCCCCACAAATGGCCTCTAGCAGGGAGCTGGAGTTTGGGATGGGCCCTGGCAGCATGAAGGGGGACATGGGCATGAATGTCAGCATGGGCTCCAACCCACCCCTGGTCCCTCAGAAGCTGAGGGAGGCAGGAGTTGGGCCGGAAGAGATGATGAAACTGCGCCCTGGGGTCTCGGAGATGCTGTCCTCTCAGCAGAAAATGGTGCCGCTGCCGTTTGGGGAGCACCCGCAGCAGGAGTATGGCATGGGTCCCAGGCCTTTCCTTCCCATGTCTCAGGGCCCAGGAGTCGGTCTCCGAAATCTCAGAGAACAGATCGGGCCTGACCAAAGGACTAACAACCGGCTCAGCCACATGCCGCCACTACCTCTCAATCCCACCAGTAACCCTAATAGCCTCAACACTGCTCCCCCTGCGCAGCGCAGCCTCGGCCGCAAGCCCTTGGATATCTCTGCAGCTGGTCAGGTGCATTCGCCAGGAATCAACCCCCTGAAGTCCCCCACGATGCGCCAGGTCCAGTCTCCCATGATGGGGTCTCCCTCGGGGAACCTCAAGTCCCCTCAGACGCCCTCCCAGCTGGCAGGGATGCCTGCGGGGCCCAACGCCGCA
>NW_010515522.1:27241-47013 GCF_000687285.1 Phaethon lepturus
CTGCCTCCATTAAGTCCCCCCCTGTCTTGGGGTCTGCTGCTGCTTCTCCTGTCCACCTCAAGTCTCCGTCTCTCCCTGCACCTTCTCCTGGATGGACTTCGTCTCCAAAGCCTCCTCTGCAGAGCCCTGGGATTCCCCCAAACCACAAGGCTTCTCTCACCATGTCTTCTCCAGCCATGCTGGGGAATGTGGAGTCAGGTGAGTGTCACCTCTGCTAGCTGGATGTGGCTCTTCAGTTCGCATCGGGTTACCCCAAAGCGTGCAGGAAGGGAAAGGGAGGAGGTTTCTTGCAGGATGTTAGCGCCACAAAGCTAGGCAGTGCTTGGCCCAAGGGCCTGGTTGGTGGCTACACAAGTAGAGCGCAAGTGCTTTTCCTCCTCCTGTTGTATTTGTGGGTTTTCACCATGCTTCCTGTATGTCAGGGTGAGGGCTGGTTGCTTGGAGGGCATGAAAGTGAAAGCGTGGAGTCAAGAGGTGTGAAAATGTGAGGAGTATTGATGGGAGAAATCTCTCCTTGGACAGGTTTTTTCATAGAATAGTTTGGGTTGGAAGGGATCTTCAGAGACCATCTAGTCCAACCCCCCTGCAGTGAGCAGGGGCATCTACTAGATCAGGTAGCTCAGAGCTCTGTCCAGCCTGGCCTTCAATGTTGCCAGGGATGGGGCATCTACCACCTCTCTGGGCAACCTGTGCCAGGGTTTTACCACCCTCATTGTAAAACATTTCTTCCTTTATATCTAGTTGAAATCTACCCTGTTGTAGTTGAAAACTGTTACCCCTTGTCCTATCACAACAGGCCCTGCTAAAAAGTCTGTCCCCATCTTTCTTAGAAGCCCCCTTTAAGTACTGGAAGGCTGCAGTAAGGTCTCCCTGGAGCCTTCTGTTCTCCAGGCTGAACAACTCCAGCTGTCTCAGCTTTTGTTGATAGGAGAGGTGCTCCATCGCTCTGAGCATTTTTGGCTGTTCTGCCACAGCTCCTGGTGGCTGTAGCTTTGTGGGGAAGTTCCTGCAGATGTTAGGAAAATGCTTTGAAATAAAGGCTCCTACAAATTGATGCTGAGCAGAGTTAGCCAGCCATGTGTCTAGATGTGGTTCAGGTATGGTTATGGCTTTCTAGGTTAACCACCACAGACAGGGAGGTGTGCTAAAATTTGTTCAGGCTTCAGCCATTTCAGAGAGCTCAACACCACCGTATGTAGCATTCAGTAGCATGCTGGAGCCGTGCTACTGAATTGAGCCATGCTGTGGTCTGTTGTCTGGGACCTCGGGGTGCAGGTGCTGGCAACTGCCCCATCTGCTCCAGAGTATACGTCTGGGCTGCTGGTGGCACACCTCTGCTCTCTCCTTCCTGCTTCGAAACCCTCCTGGAGCTCACCCTGTTAGCCCCTCTGTCCAGCTGGGCTCTCAGCACCACAGCCCTTGGCAGCCTTTCTGCCTGGGAAGGTCTCCTGGCCAGGAGAAGGGGTTTGCCCAAGTTTCCCTCTAGTGCTGCTGCAGCTAATGGCCGGGAGGGTAACCCTTTGCACCAGCCGGCAGGATCTCTGGCTGGGTCTCTCTGCTTGAGAGGGCAGCCTGGAGGTGAGAAGTCCGTCATGGCTGCTGAGGCCATGCCTGGCATGAGCCCAAGCACCTACAAGTCAGAACTGAATGCTTTAGTCCGTGCCTAACACTGTGCTTAGCAAATGCTTTTACATGTAGCTCTTCAAAAGCATCAATGTTTTGGGTATTGCAGGATTTCTGTATTCTCTGTTCTTTCCTTTTTCTGGCGTGAGCCGAGGAACGTGCCAGTGAATTTGCAGTGATAGTACAACTTTGGTTTAGCATCTTTCCTTCACATGTGGTTTGGGTGGCATGAAATTTATTGGTGAAGAACAAAGGAGACTGGAAATGCAATTAAGTTATTTCCCGTTTTGGGAGAGCTGAGGATGATAAGCTAATAGGTGCAGAGAATGTTACTTTAACTGGAATGAGTAGTAAATATGTGTATATAAAACTGAAATGAAATATAAACAAGGAGTTCTACTTGTAGCTGCTCATGCAGCTTGTCAGAGATCTGCCTGCATCTCTCAGCGTAATATCTGCTACAGCTTTTGTTGTGCTGCCTATGTCCTTTGTGCTTGTTTGATGCCTCCTAAAGAAAAAGGGAAAGAAGATACGGTTGACGTTTGGGTACAGGAACAATTAATTGACCATGGATTTGGCTTTTTATGGCTAGACTTGGTATGTAAGTCTGTCTCCTTCAGTGCATGGAAGTTGAATAGTAGGATTTTCAGATGTACCTGATAATTCTTCGTGTGGATTTGTAGAGGCTCAATATAGTTCTAGTAGAAGTGCAGAATCAGGATAATAAATGGTAACCAGAAAAACAAGCCTGATCAATAGGCTTATTTTTCTGGTTACCTTTCACAGGCATTGACTGCATTAGTCAAATTGTCTCTTGCAATAAAAGGGATTTCTAGTTTTTGAGATTTCTAGGAGAAAAGGGTGAGATTTCAGGAAAAATGGTAAGAAGGAAAAAAATTAAAGTTGTTTTTCTTTCTTCATCCTTCCCTCCCTCCAAGGTGGTCCACCTCCTTCCACAGTCAGCCAGTCGGCTCCTGTGACTCTCCCTGGAAATCTTCCCTCTAGCAGTCCTTACACAATGCCTCCAGAGCCGACCCTCTCCCAGAATCCCCTCTCTATTATGATGTCCAGGATGTCCAAATTTGCCATGCCCAGCTCTACACCGCTTTACCATGATGCCATCAAAACTGTGGCCAGCTCGGATGATGACTCCCCTCCAGCACGCTCCCCAAACTTGCCACCTATGAACAGCGTACCAGGTAAGAACGCAAAGAAACACAACCCCAAGCTATCAGGCAATACAGTGAGGTTGATTTTTATGGAAGCTGCATCAGATGAAGATGGTGAGAGGGAAAAACCTTGAAGAATATATAACCATGGGTTGTTTTTGAGGAAAGCAGTTGCAATTCTCTTGAAATGGGGAGACAGAAATTCTCCTTGCAACTGTTTGTTTTTTTCTTTTTCTGTCCAGAAAGTGTCTGTTCTTCAGAAAGTTTCTAATCTGGAAAACCCTTACGTATGGGAGAAATTCCCACTTGGTCAGACTGGAATTACTTGTGTGAGTGAAGGCTGCTCATGGGAATAAGGGTCAGACCTACAACATGTTGTCCAGAGGAAACCATTCTTCCCCTGTCTTAAGGCAGTGTCATAGAAGCTTCACAGATTTTTAGTTGCGGTGGTTTGTTTTTTTGTTTGGTTGGCTTTTTGACACTGAATCGTCTGGTCTTTTCTTGGGTTTTGTGGGTTGCCTTTGTTACAGAAGAGAGTGTTAAAGTGTTTTCTCAAAGCATACATCTTTTCGTATAGGGAATGTATAATGGCATGTGACCTCAGCCAAGACTGAGGGAAACTGTCCTGGTCTCTACCTGAGAGAGTTAAAGGGAAAGTAAAATAAAACGTTGTCCTTCTGGACTGTCTTGTTGGTGAGCATGTTTGTATGAGAAATACAGTCCCTGCTGATAGCTTAATGTTTGTGGGTACATATTTAATACAAAAATAGGCTGTAGCCCCTCCACCCAGTTGAATTAACATAGTTGAGAGAGGGGATGAGTGGATGTTTCATGAGTGTGGCAAATAGTAATGAATTCTTGATGAGTTTGCCTGTAGCTTTGCTGTCTGTTTCATGCAGTAATGATCAGAGTGGCTGAGTATACCTGGGGAAGCTGGCTAATTGAGTAAGTTCATGATGCTAGCTCATTAACCTCATTGACCACCACCTCCTAGTCTTACAAGGGTTACCTGATTTATCACTTCTTGAGTTTTGAAAGGAGATTCAGTCACCTCCCAGTGAACAAGTGTCCATATGCTGATAATCTGTCACAGACATGTTTGTTACTGCCTGCGTCATCTAGACTGCCAGGGAAATAGTAAAGATATGGGTTGGACTGAGATCCTACTTACAGAGCAGGCTTTAGTCACTTTTTGATAGGGCAGTGACAAGCTTAGGGGGGCAACTGTGCAGGTGGCATCAATTTTCTTGTTAAAATAACACTTTCCAGAGCCACTGCTGATGTTTTTTGTACTATCACTAATTTCTGTGTGTGTGTGGACTTGGTAACCTTCTAGAAAGCTCTCTGATAGCTTTATTGATTATTGTTGGCTGTCATCTAAATGTGATTCCTTATTTCTTCCCTAGGAATGGGCATTAATTCTCAGAATCCTCGGATTTCAGGTCCAAACCCAGTGGGTCCAATGCCAACCCTTAGCCCAATGGGAATGACCCAGCCTCTTTCCCATAACAACCAGATGCCCTCTCCAAATGCTATGGGACCCAATATACCTCCTCATGGGGTCCCTGTGGGACCCGGCCTGATGTCACACAATCCGATGATGGGGCACGGTTCCCAGGAGTCTCCAATGGTACCTCAAGGACGCCTGGGCTTCCCACAGGGGTTCCCTCCCGTACAGTCCCCTCCACAGCAGGTGCCATTTCCACATAATGGGCCCAGCGGTGGACAAGGCAACTTCCCAGCGGGAATGGGCTTCCACGGAGAAGGACCTCTGGGGCGTCCTACCAACCTGCCCCAAAGTTCAGCAGATCCAGCACTTTGCAAGACTGGAGGCCCTGGCGGTCCAGACTCCTTCACTGTTCTTGGAAACAATATGCCTTCGGTTTTCACTGATCCAGAGCTGCAGGAGGTGATCCGTCCTGGAGCCACGGGAATACCTGAGTTTGACCTGTCCAGGATTATCCCATCAGAGAAGCCTAGCCAGACACTACAGTATTTCCCTCGTGGGGAGGTGCCAGGCCGCAAGCAGCCACAGGGTCCTGGGCCTGGGTTCTCCCACATGCAGGGGATGATAGCGGAGCAGACCCCGAGGATGGGACTAACGTTGCCTGGCATGGGGGGCCCCGGGCCAGTGGGAACTCCGGATATCCCTCTTGGGACGGCTCCGTCCATGCCAGGTCATAACCCGATGAGACCGCCTGCCTTCCTGCAGCAAGGCATGATGGGGCCGCACCACCGCATGATGTCACCAGCACAAACGGCGATGCCTGGCCAGCCCACGCTAATGAGTAACCCCGTGGCTGCTGTGGGTATGATCCCAGGCAAGGACCGAGCCCCCGCGGGGCTGTACAGCCACCCGGGCCCTGTAGGGTCACCTGGTATGATGATGTCAATGCAGGGCATGATGGGACCCCAACAAAACATCATGATTCCCCCCCAGATGAGGCCCCGAGGTATGGCTGCTGACGTTGGCATGGGAGGATTTAGCCAAGGCCCTGGAAACCCAGGGAACATGATGTTTTAAGCTGCTACCATAAGACTGGATGTTCTGATCCTTGTCAAGATGAGATTCCAAGTCCTGAGGGCTTTTTTGGGAGCTTCAGGAGTACAGTTTGGCCATGCAATAGGTGAAAAGAGACCAGAGGACGCTTTGGGAAATCTCGAATGTATGGAATTACCTGAAAAAAAAAAAAAAATTATTCATTTTAACAGGTTGTTTTTTTTTTTAAGATTTATTTTTTAAAAATTATTTTTGTGGACTTGGGTATCCCGTGACGGCACCTGCTTTGAGAATCTGTAGCTGTATTTTGAGAATTGCCATTTGTCACAAGTTGCACCATTCTCTGTATGTTTACGTCCTTCGGACTGGCTTCTCCCAGGACTCTCGGTTATTTTTGGGGTTTTTTGTGTACTGTACTATATTGTAAAAGGGATTTTAGCAGAGACTTTAGTCTTTGGGGTGAGAGGAGAATGGGATTCTAGGCTGTTTACTTTAGGTGGAGAATCCATCTTCAGAACTTCGGACTATTTTCCTTCAACTCCAATGTATAGAAAAACCAAACTACGACCTCAGAGCAGAGTATTAATGAAAAGCACAAAAAGGAACTTAAGTTCAGTGAGGGGAATCTTTTAAAAGAAATAAATAATAAGTTAAGGACATATTTTTCAAATTATGGCGTGCTGTCCAGCACCTTCTGTCTCTCCCTCCCACTCTTTATTAAATAGGCTTCTCTCTCTCTCCGTCCCCCTTCTGTCTCCTCCTATGGCAGCTGCAATACATTGTGTTATTTTGGGGAGTAAATCTAGGAGAGCCTCTCCTCACGTGGGGACTTTTCCCACTTTTAGGAAGGGGCTGGACTTGGACACTGTTACATCCTACAGTAGTCTCTCTCACTGTTTCCTATTCTCCTTTTCTTAGAAACCCCAAGTGATTTTATTAATGTGGGAGTGGAACAGACACTAAAAAGTTATCCAGGATTTTTTTTGTGGTTATTTTTTTTTCCTCCCCAGCGTAAAACGTTCTGTGTAACCTCCATTAAATTTGGTACAAAACCACTCGCCAGGGCTGTGGTGTCAGAAAAATAAAATATATTGTTTCTTACAAAAATGAACTGTTGTCTTTATCCAGTCCAGTTGTTTCTGTGTATGTCAGATGGCTGGCCAGATGACTGTTTGCTGTTCCTTATGATCACAGCCAGCCTAGAGGCCAGGTGGGGTAAGCTTCAGCAGCTCCTAAAAGTCTGGTCTGTAGGCAGCTGTGTGCTCCTTGCAAGGCACTCCTGTTTGCTTAATCCTGATCTGAGCTTGTTTTTCCTTGGAGTGAGGTGTTATTTCAGAACGCCCCAGGGACGATAGTTACAGTCTTTCTTCCTCAATTTGTTGAGAGACAAGGAATAGATGAAACTCATTGTCTCCGTCATTTCCTTCTGGTGAGTGTGTACAGCACTACAAGGTATGTGGTTTTGAGCTTTCCCTAAGCAGTGGCGTCTGCCTGCTGGAGTCGAACGCTGTGCGGGGCACTGGGGTTGTGTGTCCCCCTGGGGACTTTGGATTGGGTAGGGTCTCTGCCTTGGCTCAGAGGCTGAGATAGCGGGGCACAGATGAACTTAAATAACAAAGGTGAGAGAGAAATAGTCAGTGAGCAGATTTTTATCAAGACAACCCTGCTGGGTAAATTGTTTCTTTGCCACAGTTTTCATCGATTGCTTCCTAATCCCCTGTCTCTTCAAACTTGCCTTTTGAGAGAATTCCAGCAAAAAGGTTTTATGGTTTTGTCTGAGGATTGAAAGACTGGATGCCAAAACATGGATCGGGAGTTGAGCCCTGCTCCTGGAGGAGACCAGGAGGAGCCAGATGTGGATCTGTAGGACAGGGAGTGGACTCTGTGGCTGGCTGGTCTCTGGTCCCCCAGCACTGTATATGGAGTGTGTAATCTCTGTTTTTTCCTTCCACTTACTGCTAATTTGGAATTGTTTCAGTGAGTGGTTTCCTCAAAGGGCTGGCTATTAGTGTGAAACTTCATGTGGAGAATGTATATCTTTAATAGGCACATGTGTGAGAGTTTCTTTTCAGAGTTAACTGACACTTTACAGGTAGAAAAAGAATTGCTGTCTATGGGCAGCTTACCAAAGTTTAGTTGCTATGTTACAAAACGAGTGAAGCCATGCACCTTGTGGAGGCACATAAGCCTCAGAGTCTTCTGTTGCCTGCATCCAAATTCACCTTTGTGCTGTCATGCAAATTTACAGTGATTTTGGGTGAGAATTACTCTTTTGACAAAGTGTAGGATGTATGCTGTGGTGCTTCCCTCTAATAAGACAAGCAGCATGCCTGAAGCTGACAATGACACAGTAAGTGTTATTTCTGTAGAGCGGAGTTACCTCTTCTTTAAATGGTAAGCTCCCTTTTGAGGACCTTGCACAGGAATTGTCACAGTGCAACCTGTGTGTTGCCACTTCTGCCATGACTCCTGACTGGTTTTGCTGTGTCGAACAAAGCAAACTCGTTGATTGATACAGAAATAACCTGGAGGGCTTGGGGTTTTTTAACAGTCTTTCTCAGTGCTTCCTATGCCTGTTGAGGTATTCTGAATAGCAAAGGATTTGAGGTAACTGTGACCTCTTCTAGAAAAATTAGCATTAGGGGTTCGCTGTTTCAAAGCCACTTGAGAGTGAAAGGATAAATTTTAAAGATGACAGATAATTAGAGTTCCTTCTGTGCCCATCTAACTTAAGATGCTGGCATTTGTTATCTTAACGAGATTTTTTCCTACAGAAAATGCAGATGATGTGGATTCTCCTGAGTCCACGCAGGTGCACTTAGCCTTAGTGGTGTTACCTGGCTTGCACCAGCTGATGGACAAGAGGTGCTAATGCCTTGGCTCTGGTCGCAAAAATGACTCAGCAGATGTCAGCTGAACTTCTTTGTTTTGCCCTGATTCTACTTTTCCCCTTTTTGCTTCGCAAATGCAAAAGCTTTCTTAGCTGCCAGCTTTGCAAACTCACATTGGGATCTGTAAGTCAGGCTCTGTTCTCTCCTGCTTATTTATAATCAATAGTAACTGTGACTCAGCTCTGGTAGTCATGGTGCATTTGAAGACGGAAAGTGGGGTTGCCATTTGTAGTTTTCTTACCCTCCCCCTTCTCTTTTTTTTTTTTTAAACTTTCAAATCATCCTCCTCCACCTTTGTTTGAAAGAATGAAGTAGACTTTATTCATACATGCTTGGCTGCTCTTCCTCTCTAGTAACATGGGAGGAAACAGTCTGCTGTTCAAATTATCTCATCCCAGATGGCTGCGCAGCCGGAGTGCGGAGAGACTTAAAAGGTAAACCCAGCAGATGGTGAACTTCTGAGACGCGAAGTAATGCGCCTGCTAAATCAAAAGTTTAAAATATTTGAATTCTGTTTGTTTTAAAGTAGTAGACTGTTGCGAACAGGTCATCTGTGAAGTATACTGGCAGTTTTAAGCACTGTCCAATGTGTCATGGGCTAGCTAATCTACCAAAGAACATGACTAGCAAGTAGCCAGCCTTATGAGTTTAGTCCTGACCTCCTAGTGGTATCTAAGGGGTAATGTTTCAGAAAACAGACCGGTATGTGAAGGTCTAATCTGCATCAGTCTTGGTTGGGATTCGAAGGCTGGTGATGCTTCTGGTACAGTACACATATCCTGACTTGGAGCAGATGTGGGTGCCTGAGTCTTCCTGAGGCTAAGTGTGAATCCCAAACACACTTCTTAAGACTGTTGGAACACAGCATTTGTTGTGCTAAAGTGTTGGGGGCTATTGCAAATGTGGTATACACAGGACTTAATTTTGTGGTGCTTGGTATACTGACCGTCTACTATGCTGGTTTTCATTCTGGTGGCAGAAAAAGCTGCATTTCACCAGTGGTGGTCTTCCGCACTTATGATGGTGAATGCTTTCTTCATGCAGTCTTGGTAGGCTGCTGGCTGAAACCTGTTCCCTGTTTTGATATTACTCCACAAGAAATGATCCATGTTTGATGTAGGCCTGTATTTTGTAGAACGCACTTCACGGTATCAATTGGTAGTAATTCTTAACCTTAAAAAAAAAAGGTAAGTTGTCTTGTACATATGCTGTGTGTCATCTTTCTGGTGAGGTGACCTCTAATTTAAAGATTTTTTTTTCCATTTTTAGCCAGTCCACATAGTTTCCAATTATTTCTGTTAATTCTGTTTGTCGTGGTAGATGTGTAACACCTAGCTTTATCATGTTCTTTCCGCTTAAGGTTAAAGCGCATTATCAGGAGTGTTCTTCAGGCCTTAAAAAGATGCAAACTACTAGCTTTATTGTATGTTGGTTTTACTGACAAATATACCAAGCTCACTATCTTCTTGATCTCCTTTTGAATTTCAGCCAGCAAACCTTTTGTGCCGAGAGATGTAGGTCTTCATGACTAATTACACACTCAGGTTTTAAACTTATGATTGGTTTTGTTTGAGTGAGAGCATGAGGCAGGAAAGAAAAGTGATGCTGTTTTGTCTGGGATACTGGAAACTTTAAAAGAGGATGTTTTACATGAGGAGAAAACAAAACCCTAAACTGAAGTTGACATCTTTCCTGCCAGTTGCCTACTATACTAACATTGCCTTAAATGAAACATACTGTATGAGGATAGGTTTGCAATGCAAAATGGAAAAAAAAAAAAGCCTTTGAGATTTAAGTTGGCCAACCTGTGTTGACTGCATTGCACTAAAATAGCAAGGGAGGTAGACTAACTTGGCTTATCAGGTCCAGCTCAAGTTTGAGGGAACTTGATGTTGAACGTTAGCTGCTCATGTCAGCAGTTCCCATATTAACAGCCCAGGGTAAGAATGAGTTGGATTTATTTTTCTGTCCCCTGAGATTTGTGTCTTTCGCAGTTCTTGCAAAGAGTCAGGCTATTCATGTAAATGCACTGGTTCCCTGTGAAATTCTTGATTCCGGGAAATTTTTATTCCATGTTCTCAGGAATGAATGCCTCAGCTCTACCATGCTGCATTTGCAGTTCAGCACTTCTCACTTACCTGTGTCCTTTGGTCTTAAAATTCTTCTGCTGTCTCACCCATCCTCTTCTGAAATTGTTCATGCTAGTTGTGGTCAGAAATAACTCCTTCATACTGTGGGCCATGACTGCCATGGAGTTGCTCAGTGGGATGAGACCAATGCGTGGCCCAACCACTTCCACACTGAGAGCAAGGGTCAAGCTGGAGCGGGGCACTGAGGGCACTGCAGAAACCCGGTAAGAGGCAATGATGAAATAATCTGTTCCAGCAGAGGTTTCTTCCCAGCCACTGCTGAGAAGCTGGCCTGTTTTTCTGAGGTCTTCCGCTGTTACCCTGCCTAGAGTGATCTGATTATTTTAGCGGTGTGAATGCCATGCCCTTCAACACTCTCACATGTACTAGGGCAGCTCATGCTGCCAAATTCTGTGGCTCTTGACTGTTCGGCAGTTTTTTAACCTGGTGGCTGTTCAGTTTTGCTGGGAGATGCTCCTAGCTCTTGTTTAGGAGGAGGTACGTGAATTCCCACTTGGTCTTACTGGTGTGGCCAAAGCCTCTGATGCCATTCCCAGATACCCCTTTCCTGAGCAGTCTGTGCCTTACAAATAACTTGGAATCGTATGCCTTATGTTTCCATTGCCGTTCTTCAAGTACTTTATACCATGCATAAGAGAGCTTGATTAGAGCAGAACGCACTGTTCTTAAGCAAGGGTAGGCCATTGATTTTTATATGTGTTACGTTTTTAGGTTGTATAAAAACTTTGTGGAAAATAACAATGTTTTGTTTGCTTTTTTGACAGCTTCTAACAGCAGTTCAGTAAGACCTCCAGCAATGTATTTAGTATTCAAATTATTCTGTTCACTGTGTGTGATGTCAACACGTAATTGTGGTGGGGGCAGGCTAATGAAAGAGTAGAGGTAAATCCAGCCCACGCTTCTCAGGGAGAAGGTACTGTAGTGCCTCCAGTCACATATCTGTCAATGACTTAACATCCCTGCAGTCTGTGTCCGCTAAGTGAGAAGGGGTAACAGATAATGAAAACTGCAGGGCCATTTTAATAAGTGGTCCCCCTATTTTAGCCTTTATATATCCCAAATAAGTAGGTCAGGATCCAAGTTTTATTTACTGATTAAAAACATTTTGGCAACATAGTGGTCCTTAGTACTATCTTACAGCAAAAAGTGTCATCATCTCAGCTAGAAGTACTTCTGTTGACTATACTGGTGTATTCCTGTTTCAGCAAGTGCAAAATAGATGCAACGCTGCCCAAAGCTGAAGTCAATAGCAGCTCCCTGGACTTCCTTGTTTAAAGCACATTAAGCACAGTTCACCAAGAGTGCATGTTCTTGTACTTGGCCCACTGTGGTTGTTTTGCATGTTTGCAGCTGAATTTCCATAATTACAGCAGTGTAGGAGGCTTTCTGTCCTTTTGGAGAGGTTGTGTGCACAAAAATGCCCTCAAGAAGATGGGATAGCTAAATGCTGTGCAATTTGGGAGGTTCACCTGTCTGCAGAGCAACCCTCTAACATGACAAAAGAAAGGGAAAGGCACAGTGGCTTCTACAGTTTGCCATACATAAAAGCAATCGCTATGTCAAAGCTCTCAGCTCTGGTAGCACAGAGCAAGCTGCGCTTCATCCCACAGTCCCAGCATATAAGGAACAGCTATGTTTTCTCTCATATTCCTGAAGCAGCAGGGCAATTTAAAAAGGTCTGTTCTCCCCCTTGCTGTTTTCAGCCTCTTCATGCTTTTGTGTGGCTACCTCAGAAGGGAACTTGAGCCATTCTGTTATGTGGCTTCTTTCATCTTGCTGCTATCGGTGAAAAGCGACATTGTGCCACCCTGTGTCTGGTAGGAAAAAGTCCCCTCATCTAAAGTATCTTTAGAATAGGGAAGGCTGGCAGGAATATAAAGAAAAATGGTCAAAGATTTTGACAAACTAATTTTAATTTAAGACAACTTAATCAGGACTCAGTTTGCTGATTCCCCTCCATTTGTGAGCAAAGGTTACTGTACTCCTCTGGACTGACTGAGTACTGTGAAAGAACTTGTAGAAATTCTTCGAGTGGGCAGAGACCTGCTCTACATCCTTTCACCACTTGCTCCTGCAAAGGCAAAGAGACAAAATCACAGATCTTGTGCATTTCCAAAGCGCTTTTTTGCTGATATTGATGCATTCTGTAGCAGGGAAATACGCTAGTCAAGGCAAAGACAGAGAGAAGCAGAAGGTTTAAAGTCTTTGCCTAAAATCACACTAGATCAATAGCCAGCTCAACAGAAAAGATACCTTGGCTTCTAGGTGTCTTACTCTGCTATCTGGCTTGATGGCATGCTCAGAACAAGTCTTGTTTCACAGCTTTACATGCATGCATGGCAAAACCGCAAGTCCAAAATTTGTACGAGGGACTTCCTGTGGGATCTTACCTCTCCATGGTAAGACGTGCAAACAAACCATTCTTTGGACTGCCGGTGCTGATAAAGTTCCAGGGTCACATCTGCAGCATAAGGTGGCCACTTGTGATCAAAGGTGCCCAGTGCCACCAGGAGAGGAATGAGGGTAACATCATGAGAAGCATAGAGAATGAGCTTTCTGATAAAAAGGGAAGGAAAAAAAAAAAAACCCACACAAACAAAAAACAACCCTAAAATGTTAGCTGTGTTCGTCCATGGATAGCCAGCACTCATGCTTTTTCTAGCAGATGAGCACTCATTTTCTTTACCCACATACTCAAATCTTTCTGAACCAGTTTTTGACACTGGCAGCAAGTCAGAACTTCTTACAATGATTAGAGGAAGAGATCTGCCCTGTACCTGGCCTCTTCAGCTGGTGATGAGGAATCTACGGCTTCTGTAATGTTCTTCTGTAAGGTATGGAAAAGGAGACCAACACTCATCTGAAGAACTTCTCTATACAAAAGAAGCAGAAATAAATCTACTGGGTTTTAAACTTTCAAATTAAATAATTTCAAATGAACACCTGGGAACCTGCTTTTCCCTTACAAATTGATAACATATATTGAGTGTAGTTAAGAACTATTAAATGCAATTCCTATGATTACTTTTTTATATCAGCAGTTGCATAGTCACCACAGACATTCTAAGGTGATTGCAGATTGGGAGGGGAGAGGTGTTAACAAGCAGTCTCATGAGGTGTGGCCCACATAAAGGGAAACATAGAAACTTCTTGATATTCTCTATGCTATTTTGTTTCCCTTGTGATTGTTGGATGCATGATTTTCAGCTAGGGAAGATGACTATAGTTGACTGCAAAACAGCAAATCAAGTGTTTGGGGTCTGTGGTGGTGAAGGGCAGAGTCGGATTCAAGAACGTGGTAGCTATTAAAACTAAAAATTAGTTTTTATCCCTGTATTGAAGAAACAGGAGATATTTAGACAACTTCTGGTGTGAAGAAACTCCCTCTACCTAATGACTACATCAGTTGAAATGGAGGATGAGTGTGACTGCGGCTCTCCCAGGCATTATAGGAGTGGGGGAAATCAGCCATTCAGTATTCGAGATTTCTAATAGAAGCTAAAGAAAAGGCAGTCCTGTACCACCACCAGAGAAAAGCTGGTGAATATGGCAGCTGCGAATGAATCTGAAAGGAAAACAGCTGCTAGGCCAGCAACACAGCCACCTTTGCAAACAACTGTGGAGGAGGTAATTAACTACATGTAGCAGCAGATTCTTTTGCAAGTAGTTACATGTGCATGGGGCCTGGCATCACCTTTTCCACTAGCATCAACACTTCTCAGCCCAGCTGTGCAGGTGCCATCCCTGCGATAAACTTCCCAGGTTGGGAAGTTTAAAATTAAGGCTGTAGGGCAGCCTTGCCCGCGCAGCCTTAGCGCTCAGGCTGGAAGCGTCTCCTATTCTCTTCTGCTTTTGCCTTTGACACAGGTTCACTTAACTGTGCCAACTGAGGTATTCACTGCCTACCTCAGTGGCTTACTACTGTTCCTCAGAGACCACTCGCTCCACAACTGTTAGCAAACCAGGACGTAAGCCGACAGCTTGGCCTCCTTTGTCCTACCTTATGTTCCTGGCTCAAGGCACTGGACATTGCACTGAGATGGCTGAGGCACAAACCTCATGAGGGGGCAGTGTCTGGTGGGGGAATGCAGCAGACTGGAAAAGACTACTTCTACCTGCCACTGTAAACTGGTGTAGCTCATCCACCCTGGGTAAGCCTAAGATGACCCCCAAGGCTGGATGCATGGATACAGGCAATCACCTTGAACCGTCTTCCAGAAGGAAAAGCAGCGAGTCAACAGATCGACGCTCAACTGTCTGCTGAAAGTTCTTCAGCACGGGGCAGCTTGGCAAATTGTGCACCTGCAAAGAGAAGATGTGACATAACAACAACAGGGTTTGCCCCTTTCTGAACCTGGCCTGAAGACACATGGATGACTGCCCACAGAAAATGGCTGTTCATGTCACAGCACTGGTACTACAGTATGCACTACAGTATTCATGTGAGGAGTTCTAGGACTGTTTTAAATATACAGACTTGCTCCGTGTACCAAAACGACGGGTGTTTGTTCTTGAGGATACGTTTCTGTGTGAAGGAAGTGTAATGCCTTGAGCTATTCAACTGACAGCCAGACCAATTACTATTAGCTCCAGCAAAAAATAGGTACTAAGGGAGGTACAAATATGCCCAGTTCCCTTCCAGTAGCAGAAGCGATCTGGCTCACAGGTAGTATGCTGGAACCAGGATTAAGAAAACTCTATTAGGTGCTGACTGCCAGAAAAGGGACAGCACTTTGTAATGGGGTAAGCAAGTCCCAACTGCTCTCTTAGCTCTACTTCATTACACTTGAAAGAGATGCTGGATTTCAAGGTAAGAACATAAATACTGGAGATGAGTCTTCAGCCATCCTAGAGCAAGGCTGACTCCACATCTTGCTTTTTAAAAAGGCCATGCTATTTCTATAAACTTTCTGGATTGCATAGAAAGGTACTGGGATACACACTAGTACTGGTGGGTGTTGGCACTTTCTAGTTTCCTCTATATATGTGGTAAAGGGATGTTTCTGTGACAGTGCAACAGATGCACCTTGGCTCACCTGCTCAGCAAGAATGTTATCAAGGAGGAGAAAAAAATCCACAGATTTATCACCATCAATACCCATCTTCTCCTTAATTGTTTTCAAGTCATCAGAGATACCTGGCTGTTGCAGAGCATTCTTCAACTTACGCCTGTCAGGGAATTAAGAAAACAAAACAAAACTTTTCACTCTATCTTTTGTGGTTTTCTTGTGTGACCCCAGCCCGGTGGAGTTGTCTCACATCAGTGAGGGGTTCTACCTCTCAGGAGAAGCCCCACAGGATACTGATGAATTCCTGATGTTGGGAGTCCAAGCTGTGGAGCAGACAGGCACTATGTCTAGATGTCAAGGATCAGAGCTGGCTATCTGCTCTCACAGAGGCGGGGGGGAAAATTAAGATGAGCTGTGAACTCAGAAGTGGTTCCCATAAGCAAGGGCTGTGTATCAGTTAACAGATCTGGTCATACTGGAACAGTACAAGTCTGTGACTTCAGGGAGTAGCCTTTAACTGCCTCATGAAAGAAGAAAGGGTAGAAGCTTTGAACTGATTGCTGTATGGTGTGGGAAGAAGGAAACACCTAGATACTCACTTGTAGCTTAAATTCACCTCTTGCTTTGTTAGAAGCCATTTCCCTCTTTCACTGTTTTAAATTTCGTTTTATAGTTTAGCTGAGGATATCTGTGCTGGCCATGTACTTCAAGCAAAACATGTTGCATAGGTTTTGTTTTCTCTGACCCTCATCTGTTGGGGAGGAGGTAGGAAAAGTTTTTTTAGGTTTGCTTTTTATTATTTTATGAACACCTATAGTTTCTGTCTGAAATCAAATGCGCTAGAAATTCTCGCATATGTAGCCTGTAAGCTGAGGCAGTGCTTCTTACTGCAGCTTAAAAAAAAAATCCACCTTGACTTAGTCATAAAATGTGCTCAGCTGTGGGCTGGCGGGGAGGGAGCAGAAGAGCTTGCAGTCTACTCCCTTTTTGGACAGTTCATGTTACTAGAGGAGGCTGAACGTACCACTTCTATGTGCTGTCATCTCACCAATGTCAAGAACAATCCTTTTGCCTGCAGAGTCAGGCATTATATAAAACAAGCTTTTGCAAGTGAATTCTGACTACTCTTGAATTTTGGACAAAAATATGCTAATGTATAATCCAAGCAAACTCTCATACATTTTTTTCTTGTTCAGTCTCCACCCCATGCCCAACCTGGCACAAGCATTTAGAGTACTTGACTCTGCAAACATTAATGTTCTTTCTATGTAAGATGTTCCTTATTTTACTTCACTTTTACTTAGTCTTCGTTAAATGTGTCAAGGCTGAGTATATTTCAGTTTCTTCAAGGTATAAATATGACAGGAATGTTGTAATAACCCCCAAACCAGAAGGTGAATATAAAAAGGAGGCCAAATATGTTCACGCTTGAAAGGCCTGTTAAAGGATGTAGATGACATTAATTTTGTCTTGCAGCAATGCCTCAGAATAGCTGTACATTAGCTAGTAATGAGTGTTTGCTAGACACAGACTAAATTAAATTGGTCTTTCAAGAAAAAGTCTCTTTTTTTTTTTTTCTTCTGGTGCCACTGCTTGGTATATGACTCTGCTCACTGAGTATTTTATACTACTAGATAATCACTCCCAAAGAACAGTAAGTGGCAGGGAAGTTGGAAAATGGGAAGAAAATGTGCTGTCTTAAATTACTACTCCTGAAATGAAACAGCAGTGAAATGATATGGGGAGGTATGACTGGCAATTACCTGCTCAAGCATTTCAGGCGTTGGCAGTTGTGGTAATTGGGGTAGAGGATTTCAGAGCTTGCTTCATCAGTGACAATGACAACAGATCCTGTGGAAGGAGAAGGAAGCTTCTGTGATCACTAGTGCATCTGCGTGTCTTTAGACTGCTTTAATCACTCCCACAGTCTTTGTGCTCAAGTCTGTTGTTGTCAACTAGCAATTCCCCATAAAAAAATATCGCCCGCAACACACTGCTTGTTTCTGTGCACACAGCATTTAATTCCACAGGGATGTCTGCTGTGTGCCTCGTAAAGCTTTCTAGTTATGTGTTCATTTTTTCTAGTATTTGTACGAGCCAAAAATTAGTTTCTGTGTCATGAGGTGTAAGGAGTTCTGGCAAATCACTTCTACTGTTTGCTCCTGGAACTGAATGCAGAGGGAGCAGCAGTGAGATCTTCAAAACCCACAGTGTATTTCTGGGTTTAGGACATACAAGTAGTTGTCAACTGTAGGAGACAGCTGAAAGTTACTCCAGATACTGAACTTGTAAAGGATCTTGGCCGAAATGCTTGGGTTTCTCTGAGAAAGCTTTTACAGATGTGCAGCTTGTGAACACTGGAGCTGGAACTTTTTGCCCTCTTGATTCTGAAGCGAGTTAATGCTAACCTCCTCAGCAGATCTGAAAAGGCAGTATTCATGGCAACAGATCCAAGCGCAGCACCAGCAGAAAACTCCACAAAGAGAGGGAGCGAGTGACAAGTTGGTAAAGAACATACAGAACCAGGAGAGGATGGAAAAGAGGGCCAGGTGCAAAGAACCAGGCAAGAAGTAATGACCAGGAGCCAGAGAGAGTTGGGATGTGCAAGGTGTGTGCATCTGGGGAAGACTGAGAAAGGAAAGGCACTGGTCAGAAGTCTCCCCAACCTTCTTTCTGCTGTTGGTACAACCCAGCTAGCAGGCACCGTGTGGACTCCAGGTTCCGGAAAATATTAGTGGAACGGATGCTGAAAAAGAGAAAGCAGTTTGTGAGGTAGCTCTTTCTCCTTCATGTGGACATGGCTGCAGCTAAAACTGAGGGTTCTGCTTTCACCATGGCTTTGGAAAGCTGCGGTGGAATTCATTT
Organism: Phaethon lepturus; assembly: GCF_000687285.1. NCBI lineage: Eukaryota > Metazoa > Chordata > Aves > Phaethontiformes > Phaethontidae > Phaethon > Phaethon lepturus. The sequence goes on from NW_010515522.1 coordinate 45,449, forward strand.
TGCCTTGGTATAGCTATCTTAAAGGGCAGTTCAGATACAGGTATCTATTTAACTTCTTTTCAGAGACAGTGGAGATGATAAATTGGCACTTCTCTGGTGTAATTTTTGTCTCATCCTAAACCAGACACTCCCAGAACTACTGATGTGAGCAGCAGGGGTGTGCTTCATCTCCCTGAACTTTAGCTATTTAATCCACAGTGAGTTAAACTGTGCTCCAGAAATGCCTGTTTCTCTTCACTCACCATGAAGGTGCATAATACCACTGTCAATAGCTAAACCTAGATGAGATGAATCTGTCCCTGGCATCGCTCTCAGGACTGCTGGGGCATCGGATGCTCTGTGTCACAAGTGAGTTCTAGTATTGGGTTCTGCAGACGGAGCAAAGATGAAGGCCCAAGGGCCAGCCAGTCAGCTATAGTGTGGAGGAGGGTATGCTGGTCAGCAAGCTTCCCTAGCACAGGGCTACCTGTTAGGAGGGAGGAAGCAAGGGAAAGTCCAGGTGGGAACTGAGAGACTCACAAGACCTCAGCAGGCTTAAATGTTGGTGAGAGAAAGTTGGCTTCTTCCACATAGCTTCTCCTCAGCCTCTCCCCCAGGGCAAACATCTGCTGCATCCCTACTGTTGTCAGCTGTCCTGCAATTGCACCACCCTAAGTGCAAAGAAAAGGAAAGGTCTTCAGTGGAATATGGAAATAAACAAGTCTACAAAGGAAACACAAAACCACCATGAAATACAGCCTCACCTTGAATGTGGTCTTTTTGTATTGCTCCTCATAGGGTGAGGGAGGTCGAGGTCCTCCATTTAAGTCAGTCACAGTGTAATCAAACTTAGTCTGAGCAGGCACATCTAAAAGAGTGGGATGCCATTCCACCTGTTTCAAAACAAGCAAGCAACAAACAAACAGTGCTTCAGCAGAAAATGAGGACTTTCAAGAGCACTAAACCAATGCTGGTCTGTTATTCTGTGCTGCCTTGCCAGTAATGTGACACAGAGCCAAGGAGCTTCTCTCTGTATGGCACATACAGAAACGACAGCAGTGCTGCATCCTGCATTTGCTGATCTGCTGCGCATCGCGCATGGATGATGGCAGGAGCCGCAGTGTTTGCCTTCCTCGCCTATGGGAGAAGCAGCTGTAGGAAATCGCTGTTGCTGCTCTTCGTTACACACCAAAAAGCTGCTTTATCGAACTACCTGAACTAGCCCCCGCCAGCTCAAGAGGCTGCCTCGTTGGAGGCTATGGGGAGACGGACCAACCGCGGTGACGCCGAGGCACGTAAGCACCCGCGGCAAGGCGTGGTGCTGCGGGGGCTGGGCTCAGCACTAGGCCCGAGCGAGCGAAGCCGCGGGGAGCAGCGCGGACTCGTACTGTCGCCCCCGGACGCCCCTCACTGGGCTCCCTGCAGCCTCCACCGCGCCTCTGCCATCACCCGTCCCGCCAACAGGCGGTGGGAACAAGCTATCGCCGTTCCACTTGAACCCCCAAATTCACACTTTTCCACAGATTTACACTCAGTAGTGCCTTGGGAAGGGGAGAAAAAAAAAAAACAAACAAAACACAACCCAC
>NW_010515523.1:0-43468 GCF_000687285.1 Phaethon lepturus
CTTCCCCGCTGCGGAGCGGGAAGGGAGCAGAGTCGAGCCAGGAGGGGCCCCGTCCCCCTGCTGCGCGAGTGCTACAGAGGCGTCTTCCTGGGACCGATGCGACATTCCCTTTCGCTAAGGGGCAATTACTTCCATTATTTTTTTTCCCCAAGTATTCTTGATCGTAATTTCATTCATCAGTAATTATTCAGAACTATTTCAGGTGAATGAACTAAGAACCAGGACTGAGCGGCAGAAGGTGAATGATGTGAGAACCAGTAATGCTTGGCATAACCTGTGCCCATCCCCTCCAGGTGCCAGTGTCGCTGCGAACGCTCGCCGAGGAGACACAAAATCCTTGGCTTTTTGCACAAACGCCGCTCTCGCCCTCATAGGGGAAAGGCTAAATGCATATATATTTTTTTTTTTCCATTCATTGTGTCCATTGTCCAAAGCCATCTGTGGAGTTGGGGTTGAAAATAAAGCCCATAACTTCTAGTGAATATTTTTGTCGTCTTTACAGAAAGCTGTATTATAAAGAAAACATAAAAATATCAGTAGTCAGTTTCATCACACAGTGCCAAAAAGTCAAATGGAGACTAAATCTAACCTTGGTACTAAATATGGCAGGGGAAACTGCGATATAAATGCTAAAACAGAAATTATTTTGTTGAGTTTTTTTATCTTTCACTGTCAGATTTTGTTTATTCCCTTGTTTTGTGTTTAGAAAAGATACAAAAATAAATACAGAATTTGTTTTCTATGCCCATATATATACAAAGTAAATATTAAAATATCACAGGTTAGGAGCGGCATAGATAGAAAATACGAATGTATTAAAGGCCATAATTCTGAGATTATAAGTATTGTTTTGATTGTTTGATTCAATTGCTGATTTTTTTCCTACCAAAATTACTAGCTTGGATGCTGCTGTTATGGCAGAGGGATTTCTCAATTGTTTTGCATTGCTCATTGGTAACTAGAAGGTGTCACCAATGGTTTTTGGTTTTTTTTTCTTTCCTAACTGCTCAATAGTAGTTTAGTAGCTCTTCACAATTTTAATCAGCGTTTATATGAGCCGGAGTGGTGCTTTTAGTTTAGCCCACTCGGTCAATCTCATGAATCGTTCAGCTGGCCTTTCCAGTGTATCTGACTCTAGGACATGTTAAATCACTGGAAACTTTAAATAAACTTGCTTGCCTTAACAAAGCAGATACTCAGAGCTCTGCATTTCCTTCTAAGAGCTAATGATTCAAATAATGTTTCCGTTTTGATCCTTTTGTTACAGATATTGAAATAATTGAATTTTTTCTGTAATTGCCTCATTTTGTTTATTCTGACAGCTCAGTTGCTTTTTTTGTGTAGCTTTGCAGTTTTGGATTACTAAGTGGTCTAAATATGGTGTTTTTATGTCTGTAGCATAGATTTGCTAGTAATTACGTTTTAAAAGATGGCAATATCGGCATTTAAATTACTATTTAATTTGCTGTAATATAATAAATATAACTTCTGTATTTTAAAAGTACAGCACATTCTCAATCTTCAGTAATACAGTAGGCTATAGATTCAAATCTGACTTTCAAAATAAGCATACATCAGGCCTTTATGTCCTTTGTAACAGCATGGATGATTTTCAGAAGAGTATCCAGAGTGGAAGAAGCATATGTAGCTAACTTCACTACACTTCTGTTTTCTTTGGGGTTTGATTCAAGTAATGCACTTAGTACTTTTCTTATTTTTATTTATAAAAGGTTGTTGGAGATGATCTGGTAGTTGAAAGAAAAATATTTCTTTAGTGTCTCTCAGGTACAAAGAAAAAGCATTTTCTTGTGATGTATTTCAAGTAATCCAGATAAATTCTCATCTAATACTGTTGACCTTTGATTTTCACTGGGAGGGATTGCATTGTATTTTTCTGTTGGAAAAGAGCTTTACTTTCTTTCTTCTATTTGGAAACAACTGTACAGCCACTATGTTTATAAAAATGGGGGGAAAGTTTTTGTTTTGACAAGTATGTTCTTGGTCACTAAACGGAATGTTAGGACTAACCACTTTTGTGCTTCAGACTGAAAGTAGCTTCAGTGAAGAGGAGGAGGAGAAACTTCAAATAGCTTTTTCGCTGGAAAAGCAGGATCTTCATCTAGTTCTTGAAACTGTATCATTCATTTTAGAACAGGTACCTTGTTTCTATCCTTATGAATTGATATATGTATTTTTTTATCTGATTGTAGATTTCAAAAATACAAAAGTCAAGTTAAAAAAGAATTAGTGAAAACGTGTCTGTAGTATATTGTGTATGTTTTGGAGGTATGATTTTATTGTTTTTGTTTGCATGCCTTCCTGATGTGGATTGGAGTCATTGCATTTGTGGAGTGAGTTTCCAGCTAATATAAATATAGGTGGTGGAAGCGAGCTCTGCATGACTACAAGAGAAGTCTTAATAATTATGAGATACAGTCTTTCCTCTTATTCATTGCAAGCAAGCCAGACATGCATTTTCTTAATTCCTCTAAGGAAAATACTAGATGGCATTATTGAGCACCACTTAAGTTACATGAAGTGTCAGTTATGGAAAATTTTCATGCACAGAAAAATACAGAGTCTCTACTTAGGTGAACAGGCACACCTGAGGTAGCTCTAGGATCTGAATGAGTAGGTGACTGCATGGTGTAGTATCTTGTAAACAGAGAAGGTTTTCTGGTTCTACAGTCTACCACTACTGAGGCTGGGAAGCCAATGTACTGCCTGGTAAATCTGCTAACTTTCTTGGAAGTCACGGCCACAATGTTACCCATCCATTTCATGCAAGTGTAGTAAGTGCAGTCTGTGCAGAGTGTGTGCATACTGATGATCTGTTGTGGGATTTGAATCTTGTCCTTTCTTACGCATGTCAGCTTATGATTAGTTCACTTAGTTAACACATTCCACAGAGTTAGAAAGAAAACAATCCGCCCCATGGCTCCTATCCACTGAAAAATCAAAATGAAACCTGAGGCCACATCCAGATTGCAATACTGAATTTTCATCTCAACTGAACAGCAAACTTCGTTGCCTGATCCTAATTTCACCAGATGGCTTCATTTAGATGATGATTATTGAGCACGAACAGAAAAAGCAGTTCTGTCTCTCCTAGTACTTCTTTTACATTTAATAAAACAAAGGGAAGGATATTAATATCTGCCCAAAGAAGAGTCCCAGACGGAATATGTATTCCCACTGATAACTATGCTTCTTAGAGTAGCTGCTTGCTCTGTCAGAGTGTAGCTTTTTTAACAGCCCTTCGGTCTATGGGCACATTATAGGTAAGAAGACTGCTGCGTGGTCTTTGCCACATGTATTGTTTCTTTTTTCTTTTTTTTTCCCCACCTTGGTGCTGATGGAGTCCTGATTTTGAAAGTGGAGACCAGAATACCGTATCGAGTGTTTACCACAAAAATTTATGCTAATAGGAAGGCTTTATCTAACTCACTTTTTTTGTCAAACTGTTCCTGTCTTTTCAGAGTATTCAAGCTTGCTTGAAGAGTGTGAATTTGGAAAAGTTATCCTTTCTTCATGGTCACAATTGACTTAAAAGCCCAGGTTTTTTCCAGCGATAGCTGCTTTGGCATTATGTACAGTGGAAACATACACACACACTCAGATCCAGCTTGTATATGCGTTTTTTCAGTTTGTCTGTCTTGAGAAGAGTAATTTGTAATTTTGAGATAACCATTGAGATAGTTACACTTTTCTGTCTTCTCAGTCAGAGTGTTAAGATGAACAGAGTGTTAAGATGCTTGTAGTCCCACAGTAGTGTTGTTAGTAAAAATCTTGTGTGAACATGGTGCCATCTGTGGTAGAATATATCTGACACAACTTGCAGAGCAGTTCTCGACAACAGTTATTTTTCCTTTAACAGGCAGTCTATCATAATTTGAAGCCTGCTTCATTGCAACAACAGCTGCAAAGCATTCACCTGGATCAAGACAAAGCTGAAGCATTTGCCAGTGCATGGGCAGCTGCAGGTCAAGATACAATTGAAAAGTTCAGGCAGAGGGTTTTGGCCCCTCAGAAGGTAATGTTTTTTTCTAAGAGAGCATAAAGCTGTGTAGGTTTGTTTTAGATAAGGGAGTTTAAAGTTTGTGGCAAGCTAAGGTACTGGCAAATAAGAAGGGTACTTACTAGGTAGTAGATAAATGTGATCAAGGCGGTGGAGTTCCATTGTCTTAAAGAGATGTTACATGTTCGCTGAGCTGCTGTTAACTGTTGGAAACTGACTATGCGTGCACTGTTAGCAATGCAAAGTAATGCAAGTTACGTACCACTTGGAGATGTTTGTGAACATGCTTTACAATAGGGCAGGGGTAAAATGTGTTCATGAACACTTGTAGTAGTTTAGCTCATCAGCCTATTGATTCTCTTTATGTAAAGTGTATCTGAGCTCCTGCCATATTTAATTTTGTAAGCTGATTGGATGGTGCATTTTGTGAGAAGCTTACTACGATTTTGATATAGTTTTCTACGATGGCATAATAATCTTGCTTCATATGTGCCTGTTACCAGTTAAAACTTTGGTACATGCTGTGGAAGTCTCATTGTGTCTTTAGGCATAAATGTCTACATCTATAAGAAGGTATAATAACATCCTTCAGTTGATTCATAGTAACTCTTCAGCTTCATTAGAAGATGTATACAGAAGACATCAGTATCAGCCAGGATCAAATGGATCAAAAGAATCGTGGAACTCTGACTCAGTTATTCTTGCTTTATTTTTACCGTTGCTGTATACCTTGTTGGGATAAGATTCAGTTTGTTACTTTATGATTTGGTTAGTAAAATATACATAGAAAATAATTTTTATGTGTAAGGTACACATAACACTGACAGAAACAGAACAACGTTATTTGTACCAGCAGGTTTACACCTAAATAAACCTAGAATTATATTTAGCTGTAAAATGCACATTTTAAGAAGACAAGATATGTCTGTGGATCAGATATTCAGAATTGCATCACAGAAGATTTTTCCACAGTATTTAAACTTGATCCTTTGTAAAACTGGTTCATTTTAGACACAAAACTTGTAGAATTTTCATGTGCAAAATTACAGTAACTCATGAACTTAACCAAGTAAATGACTGATAATGTAAGTATGCAAAAAAAATTTGAGTTGAACAAGGCATTTTTGGCTTCTGTCTTTCTGAGGTAATATTTACCAATGCCAAGCATACAAGCCTCAAAGTTTAAATGATCAGTGATACAGTGAGTATATAGGCAGGTATGACTGTCCATTGAAGGAGGTAATTTGAAAACCAAGGAGAATCATGGAAGTTTATAATGCTAACTTTTCAAACTACAGCATATGTGTGCAGAATGGAAGGCAATTCTGAAGATATCCTACAAAGCAGCTGTCTGAGAATTTTCTTCAGACAGACTGTGCACTAATACATATTTTACTGCTGGGTCTTTGGCTGTGAGAAACTAATAAAAACACCTTTGATCCTCTTTTATTTGGACCTTGTACGATACACACCTGTGGTCCTTCTGTGACCTAATTTGGAGATGACATTGCTTTGTTTCTTGTCTGCAGTTTTGTGAGCCCTGCAACATACAGTGGTTCTGGTCTATGTTACAACTTTGGAGATTCTTTGTGACTTCATCACGATCTCTTATAATGGCATGGCATTTTCCTAGTATATTACATCCAATATAATGCACTTTTAAACTGTCATTTGTAATTAAGCTTGCGGAAAAGCAACTGCCAAAATATCATAATGCAACTTACTTGTTTTTTTAGTATGAAAGCAGGTTGAAATATAGGTGTGTGCCTCTATATATGCTTAAAGCATCATTTCACTTGCTGCTTTTTCCTTCTATTTTCCTAGCCTAGATGACAAATTGAGTGTCAGTTTGAGTGTGAGTGTAGACTCTAAGGTGTAATTTGAGTTTGAACTTTAATTTACTTTCTCAGTTTGTTTTGAAAACCTCTTAATCCTTTATACTTTAGTTGAATTAAAACCTCAAAAGTTCAAGAGAACCTTTCTTTAATCCAAAGCCCCAATTCAGAGAACTAATTGCTAAATGAAGTATTTATTCTGCTAACAAGGCACACAGAGGTAAAATATTTTAGAAGTTGCAGGAAATAATGGAAGAAGAACTTGCCCTCTCCTTGTAATCTTACGAATCTCCTTGTAATGTCTTATGAGTGCAGTCGATGACTGCATGATCCCTTCATTATTTCCGTCTATATTCTGGAAGTGATTATCAGCACATATTTGCTGTATTATCTTTCTGTACATTGAGAAATAGTGGGCAAAATATTCTCTTGTGATACGTTGTTATAATAGCGAACTTGCTGTAAACTTTCATCAACACCTTGAATTAAACAAAAATTTAAAAAAAGTTAGAATCCTGAAAAATACTTAGACCAGAGTACTAGCTTTTTAGATTAGATTTACAATTTAGGTTTTTAGATTTAAAGATTATATTAACTTTTTTCTTTGTGAAATGAGATGTGTATCTAATTATTAATACTCTCTGCAACGTGTATATATAGGTATTATATCTAAAACAATTGACCCAATAAATGTGCCCTCTGTATAGGTACTTCTTTACATGGCTGTGTATAAGTTAATGATTTATGCTGTTCGTTTCTCTCATAGAAGCAATATTAAGTATGTAAAAGGAGTATGACTGTTATCATAGAATCATACAATGGTTTGGGTTGGAAGAGACCTTAAAGATCATCTAGTTCCATGCCCCATGCTGTGCAGGGAGCAGCGGAACTACCCCTTCCACTAGACCAGGGTGCTCAAAGCCCCATTCAGCCTGGCCTTGAACACTTCCAGGGATGGAGCATCCACAGCTTCTCTGGGCAATCTGTTCCAGTGCCTCACTACTCTCATACTGAAGATTTTCTTCCTATATCTAATCTAAGTCTCCTCTCAGTTTAAAGCCATTACCTTTTCTCCTATCACTACATGCCCTTGTAAAAAGTCTCTCTCCAGCTTTCTTGTAGGCCCCTTCAGGTACTGGGAGGCTGCTATAAGGTCTCCCCAGAGCCTTCTCTTCTCTTGGGCTGAACAACCCCACCTCTCTCAGCCTGTCTTCATAGGAGAAGTGCTCCAGCCCTTTGATCATCTTTGTGGCCCTCCTCTGGACTCACACCAGCAGATCCATGTCCTTCTTATGTTGGAGGCTCCAGAGCTGAACACAGTACTTCAGGTGGGGTCTGACCATAGTGGAGTAGCGGAGCAGGATCACCTCCCTCAACCTGCTGGTCACGCTTCTTTTGAGGCAGCCCATGATATGGTTGGCTTTCTGGGCTGCAAGCACACAGTGCCGGGTCATGTTGAGCTTCTCATCCACCAGTACTCCTAAGTCCTTCTTGTCAGGGCTACTCTCAATTCATTCTCTTCCCAGCCTGTGTTTGTGCTTGGGATTGCCCTGACCCATGTGCAGGACCTTGCACTTGGCCTTGTTGAACTTTATGGGCCCACCTCTCAAGACTGTCAAGGTCCCTCTGGATGGCATCCCTTCCCTCCAGCATGTCAACCACATCACACAGCTTGGTGTCATCGGCAAACTTGCTGAGGGTGCACTCAATCCCACTGTTCGTGTTGCCAACAAAGATGTTAAACAGCGCTGGTCCCAGTACTGACCTCTGAGGAAGGCCACTTGTCACTGGTCTGCACTTGGACATTGAGCCATTGACCGCAGCTCTCTTGAGTGCGACCATCCAGCCATTTCCTCATCCACTGAGTGGTCCATCCATCAAATCCATGTCTCTTCAATTTAGAGAGAAGGATGCTGTGTGGGACAGTATCAAATGCTTTGCGCAAGTCCAGGCAGATGATGTTAGTCGCTCTTCCCTTATCCACCAATGCTGTAACCCTGTTGCAGAAGGCCACCAAATTTGTCAGGCAGGATTTTCCCTTAGAGAGGCCACATTGGCTGTCACCAATCACCTCCTTATTTTCCATTTGCCTTTGCGTAGTTTCCAGGAGGATCTGCTCCATGATCTTGCGGGGCACAGAGGTGAGACTGACTGGCCTGTGGTTCCCAGGGTCTTCCTTTTTACGCTTTTTAATTATGGTGGTTATGTTTCCCCTTTCCATGTCACTGGGAGCTTCACTGGACTGCCACAACTTCTCAAATATGATGGATAGTGGCTTAGCAATTTCATTCACCAGTTCCCTCAGGACCCGCTGATGCATCTCGTCAGGTCCCATGGACTTCTGTGCCTTCAAGTTCTTTACATGGTCTTGAACCCTATCTTCTCCTACAGTGAGCAGTTCTTTGTTCTCCCAGTCCCTGTCTTTCCCTTCTGTGACCTGGGTGGTATGGCTTGAGCACTTACCGGTGAAGACTGAGGCAAAGAAGTCGTGAGTAGCTCAGCCTTCTCCATATCCCGGGTAAGCAGGTCTCACATTTCCTTCCAGAGGGGGCTCACATTTTCCCCTTGTCTTCCTTTTATCACCAGCATACCTTTAGCAGCTTTTCTTGTTGCTCTTGATGTCCCAGGCCAGATTTATTTCTGTCAGGGCTTTAGCTTTCCTAACCTGATCCCTGGGTGCTTGGATAATTTCTCTGTATTTCTCTCAAGCTACCTGTCCTTGCTTCCACCCTCTGTAGGCTTCCTTTTTGTGTTTGAATTTGTCCAGGAGTTCCTTGTTCATCCATGCAGGCCTCCTGTCATTTTTGCTGACTTCCTCTTTGTGGGGATGCATTGCTCCTGAGCTTGGAGGAGGTGATCCTTGAATATTAACCAACTTTCTTGGGCCCCTATTCCCTCCAGGGCTTTATCCCATGGTACTCTACCAAGCAGATCCCTGGAGATGCTGAACTCTGCTCTCCTGAAGTCCAGGGCAGTGAGCTAGCTGTGCACCCTCCTTGCTGCCCTAAGGATCTTGAGCTCCACCATTTCATGGTCACTGCAGCCAAGGCTGCCCTTGAGCTTCAGATTCCCCTTATTTCCCCTTCAGCCCCTCCTTATTTGAGAGAACAATAGCATAGCACCTCTCCTTGTTGGCTCCTCTATCACTTGTAGCAGGAAGTTAACATCAACACATTCCAGGAACCTCCTGGGTTGCTTATGCCCTGCTGTGTTGTCTGTCCAACAGATATCAGGGTAGTTGAAGACCCCATTAAGGACCAGGCCGTGTGAACGTGAGACTGCTCCTGTCTGTTTATAGAGGGCCTTATCTGCTCAGTCTTCCTAGTTGTGTGTCCTGTAGCAGACCCCCACCAGAATGTCACCTGTCCCTGCCATCCCTTTAATCCTGACCCATAAGATCTTGGTTGGCTCCTCCATCCCCAGGTAGAGTTCCACGCACTCCAGCTTGTCATTGACATAGAGGGTGGAACCCCCTCCTTGTCTCTTCTTGTCCTTCCTAAAAGAGCTTGTATCCTTCCATTCCAACATTCCAGTCATAGAAGCCATCCCACCAGGTCTCCATGATGCCAATAAGATCATAGCCCTGCAGACGTGTGCGTGTCTCTTAGCTCCTCTTGTTTATTCTGCATACTACTTGTGTTTGCATGGAAGCATTTAAGTTGGGCCCCTGATGAATCTGACTTAGTGGCTGGAGTGGCTGGAGTTCCTTTGTGCTGCTCTTCAGGTGCTCTCCTGCTGACCTGTGATCCTTCTCTGGGCATCTATTGCTGGCACTGGTGTCAAACTGGTAGGAGCTGGATGGATTGAGGTTCCTTCCCCCCGCAACTTCAGTTGAAAGCCCTCTTCAAGAGCTTGGCAAGCCTATGACCGAAGATGCTCTTCCCTTTCTCCGACAGATGGACCCCATCAGCACCCAGTAAGACCAGGTTTCTCAAAGCAAGTCCCATGGTCTAAGTAGCTGAACCCTTGGCTGTGGCACCAGCCCTGTAACCATTTGTTGATTCACCAGATTCATCTAGCCCTTTCGGAGGGATGGCCATGGAGGGCCATGAAAATAATGCAAGGGCTGGAACATCTCTGCTATGAAAAAAGGCTGAGAGAGTTGGGGTTGTTCAGTCTGGAGAAGAGCAGGCTCTGGGGAGACCTTGTCGCAGCGTTCCAGTACTCAAAGGGGGCTTCTAAGAAGATGAGGACAGACTTTTTAGCAGGGCCTGTAATGACAGGACAAGCAGCAATGGTTTTAAACTGAAAGAGGGTAGGTTTAGGTTGTATATAAGGAAGAAACTTTTGGTGATGAGGGTGGTAAGACACTGGAAGAGGTTGCCTAGAGAAACTATGGATGGCCCATCATTGGAAGTGTTCAAAGTCAGGTTGGATGGAGCTTTGAACAATGTGATCTAGTGACAGATGGCCCTACCCACGGCAGGAGGGTTGGACTAAGTGATCTTCGAAGGTCCCTTCCAATCCAACCCAACCCATTATATGATTCTATGAATACAGATTTTTAAAAAAGTATATACGGGCTTTTTGGTTGTCACTGCATATTTGGTAGGGGCTTTTACTGGCCTGTTAAGGTGCTGTGCAGGACTACTTATTAATTTAGATTTCAGAGCATGTGTGAATATTTGATGCTTTTGCTTGCCATGTACTTTTCTTTACACTTACCAAATTTTCTTTATAATGGCTTCAGTTGGTGTATGTATGGGATTGCTCATCTGTATCCGAGTGCAGAATCAGGGTCATGATTAGTATTACTGAGATTCTTCCAGTTCTGTTCCAGCATGAGAGGGTGTTCAGGGAAACTCTGTACAAGATAAGTTTGCAATGTAACTAAGAAAGATCCAGTTGCAATTTTATGTTCATTTGAAAGTGTTTTACTAAAATCCCAACTGGCAAAATAATTCTGAGTCTCCTGGCATCTGGTACTTAGAAGTTGTGTGTTTTGGAAGTACTGAAATGCTGCCACTATGTTTTCTGTAGGACAAGAAGGACTAGGCACTAATCTTTCATTTCTGTTTTAAGACAACATAAAATGATTGAAAGTTTTTTTATTTAGAGGTATCATTTCCGTATCACGCAAACGTTGGAACCTTTGGGCAAATTGATGGAAGAACTGAAGATTGATTAACTGATGGCCAAAACTAGTGGGTAGCTGACTGCCCAGAATTATTATTTCATAATATTACTAATTAATTTGGCTCATTGCCATTTTTGAGAGAGCAGGCCACTGCATCTTTTAGCTTGCAGCAGTGCTCAGATTTGGACTCCAGATGACTAGTTATTATGAGAAGTAACTTCTTTCAGATATTTTGCTTGTATTGTGATGCTATTTCTCTTAAACTAGGTTCTCTTCTCGCCTACAAGGTACAACTCGGTAAAAACTAGCATTCTGGGTTCTGGGTCTGTCAGTTCTATGCAAGAGATGTAGGTGGTAATGCACTGGCTGATAGCTTCATTAGGGTGACAAGCGAAATTGAGTTTGTTAGAGCAACAGAGTAAGTATTTCACAGAATGCTGATTAGGTGAAGTTTTCTGTGGCATATTGAACACTCCTAATTGTTAGAGTAAAAATGTTCTGTTTTGAACATCGGTCTTTGACACTTTTTGTGCAGACTGCTTAGTTGATAGGATGTTATAGAGAAATGAGTAACAACTGTAGAGTTAAACTAAAGCTGTACTGTTTAATGGTATTTATTTTCTCACTTCATCTTTTCATTTTTCTTCACTGAACTATAGGCAGTCTTCAGCTCCAAAGGGTTATTAATTATGTATATTTTCCTTTTGCAATAATTGGTTCTTTGAATCTTTCTCATCTGGCAGTCCCTTTATTATATTATTTCTGCTGTATAATGCAATCCTAGTCAATTAGAATGATGGTATTTGTATCAGGGTTTTTTTTCAATGCGTTCTTAATTTAGCCTCTAGAATGATATGCCAGTGATAATAGTCTGATATCAATCTGGTCCAGTTTTTAAGTCTTTGCTTGGTAATCTATCAGTTTAGAAATAAGTACACATATTGATCAGATTAAAATGTATTTTCTCTTCTCTGTGAAGAAGAGCGAGCGTTTTAGTAGGGTTCACTGAGTTCTTAGGGCAGTTTTTCATCAATTCTGTTGCTCTCCCCCCCGCTCTCCTACTCCCTCTGTATTATGTTCTCTGTATATTTTTTGGTACTCTGTGTAAATCTATCTCTTTTAAAGGCAGGTCAAGCTAAATGCGACATAGCTTTCTTGTTTTGGTAAACTATTCAGAGTATCTTTAAAATATATATAATAAAAAAGGTAAGAGTCCTATGTTGCCAAGCAGGAGAAGTTTTTTATAGCATTCAGACAGCATTACTTAATGTAATGATGCGTGGGAATGCAACTAGCGAAATTACATACCTAAAATTCTTGACAGAGCTGTCAATTCTGTATCTTGACTGGCTGTTTGAAGCCATCTGGGGAAAAACTCTGAAAGTAGTTTTCTCAGAAACTGGCCTTCTTGCTAAGGGGTGTATATGTAATATGAATATGCTAAGTTCCCTCTGCTAAATGCTGGCAAACGTACAGAAATACTCTAAAACACATGCATCCTATGGTGGTTATGACAAAAAAGAAGAGAATTGGCATACTCTCTGTGTGTGTTGTGGGGGAAAAATTCTTTCTGACATTAGAATAAATGCAAAAAAAGGAGGAGTACAACTCAAAGAGAAGGAATCCTTCAGTTTCTTGGTCATGTCTGATCCACTAGTCATTCTTACAGTGACAAACAGAGGTCACAAAGACCGTACCTACGGGCATTGTCACAGTGAATTGTGAACCGACTTGCATTATACGATGCCATCACACACAGTGGAAAAGAGAACACAAATGATGAAATATGTAGTAAAGACACAGTTTTATACCAACCGAGATTTATTTTAATAGCCAGCTACAGCACAACCGAGTCTGTTTAATCTTCCACTCACCCGGCTTTTTTAGTATGTATTTTAATTGTGTGCAATTTTTAGGTACTACTTCTTCAGGATTTTTTTAATGGGTTTCTTCCTGTCCTTCTTACCCTCTTCTGTCTTTTACCAAGAAAGTGCAAATGATGAAGGTTGGAAGAAGGTACATTTTGAGAATGATTAAAATAATCTGAAACATTTGTTCTGTTCCTACATGCAAAATAGCATCTTTTAAGGTTACAAAGGAGTACCATGCTTATCTTGTGTAACTTCCTGTGTAGTACAAACCATAATTTTTCTTCAATGTGTAAAAAAGCTTTTGAAACAGGGGTCTGGTTGTGATTTTAAAGCTTGAAATGACAGGTAATTTCTGGGGTATTTTTTATGGTTAATAAAAATGTGTGCCTTATCTCTAATTAAAATCTGTCTTAAGTTTATCTTCCCAGTGTTGGATCTTGCTATATATTCTTCTGCTAGATGAAAGAGCCAGGCAGCTATGACTTTTTCATGTAATTGCTTGTAGACTGGTGCATATTTTTACTGCAACTCTGTGCCCACAAATTTCCCAGAGGGAGACAGAGCACAACACCACAAAGTGAATCCCTAAATACTAGGGTTTTGGAAACTTGAGTGCTGTTTCTAATGTTTGTCATACAGTCCCTTTCTGTTTGCTTTCAAGCTACCTGCTTATCAGTTAAAATACATGTAAAGATGAAAACCTGCAGTAACTTCAATTAGGGAAAAGTCTTTTGAAGTTGTTGCTTCTTAGCACAAGTCTACCAATTTAATGTCATATTATTTCTTTTGTTTCCTCCTTTTTGAAGTACACTGGTACTTTTTGGTGCATGTCTTTTCCTGTTTTAAATTCAAAGATTAAAGATGTGAAGGGGTTTGGTTTGAATATTGAATGAAGAAGTCTGAAAATACCACTTTTCCTGGCATATGTGCTAAGTAAGGTTTGCCAAAGAGAAATAGGACTTTATCCTTGCAGACAAAGATGGGAAGTTAGAGGAAATTAACCCTCCAGAAGAGAGCCAATCTTGAAGAGAGAGCCAATCATGAGGAATCTACTCATCTTACATATTCACCAAATAAGATGGCTTTAGCTAGATAATTTGTGCAGACTTTCCATTTAGAGTTAAATCTCAGTTTCTTTTTCTATTTTTAATATGCTCTTCATATTCAAATCCCCTCCAAGAGATAACTGAGGTACTGGCTTTTTGGGTTGCTCCTGTTGCTTTTTCTAGCAATAGTTACATGCTGAAACTTCCAATTTACAAAATTAATACACTTACTGCTTCTCATTTTATTTGTTTTCAGCCTCTTAAAGTTACTGGTATAATTAGGGAAAGTTCTGGTGCGGGATCTGAGAGCTGCACAGCAAACATAATGCACGACCTGTTGCTCTCTTCAGTGTCTCTCTATCCTGTTCACTTGGTTTAACCACTTGAATGGGTCTTTGGCCAAACCTATCTTCAGTCCATTGATGCCTTCTTTTGAGGTTAAGATACAAACCCACTCAAATAGTTTCTCTTTGTTTTTTAAACTTTAAGATTTTTTTTTTCTCTGGGAATTGTTCTATGTAGTGAATCTTTTTACAGGATTCTGAAATTCACTGTCCATCTGCCTTTCCTTGCCCTTGTGTTACAACTACCACTATTTCTAGTTAGAGACAATCATAGCATGCGGTACTACTTCAGAGCCTAGAAGGTTATTCTTGTCTATTGGTGAAAAACATAGTTGCTGCTTTCCTTTTTGTTTTGTTTTGTTTATTGTTTGCTGATGGTCTTGCAATATCTGTAAGATTAAGGCAAAATTGGATTCAACATTGTGTTCTAGTATTGTGACTAGATAGATGAGATCCGTCCAGTGATTCTTATTTTCTTAGAACTATGTAACTAAGATACATTGCAAAACTATCATTAAGGTTGCAAAGTCTGGTCTTAAAATTTAATAAGAGGCACTATAGTTGACTATGCAATCCCTGCTTAACTTGGCTGTGCATATGTGTTAATGACTGTCTTGTAATTAAAGACTTTCATGCTTTTTAAAAAAAACAACCACCTATTATCCTGACCTTGTTTTATGGATGGGTGGATGTATTTAAGGCTTTATTGATAGTTACATACAATTTTTGTGGTGCCTGCTCTGAGTCTTGGGTTTAATTTGAAGATTTGCCTTGTATTGTCAGCTGATTTGTGACCCATAACTCTGGATAAAAATTGAGTCTTACAGATTTTAAATCTGCCATTGAAGAGTACTTTTCACTGAAACTACAAAATGCCTCAGTAATCTAGTTATAAAATGGGGATGCTGAATTGTATTGAAGTTGAATATGTTTGTAAATTAAGGGGACAGACTTTGAAATACTATATATTGTCAGGTTTTTCCATTGCTATTCAAAATACGGTAGAGGACTATAGTCAGAAACTTTATGCAACCAATGTGAAAATCCAGCTGTTTCACTGCAGACTTCCTCACCCATGGAGCAGTTGTTACAGTAAGGCGTGCTGAAAAGAAGCTGCAACACCCAGAACTTCCTTCAAAGATACTCATGCTCCCTTAATACAACTGAAGTCAGTAGCAACAGCAAAGAGTAGAAATCAGTGTGTTTATGGAGTCATCTCCTCTACCCCCAGTGCTTGTTTGCCATCAGTAGGAAACTGATGCTTGATCTTGGGCTTTCCTTAAAAGAAACACTCTCTTCCTGATTACAGAATATTTCTGTGATGAAGATCTTACCTGTGATGACTGGCAAATTATGCCTGTTGCTCATTGCCTTCCTCTTAAAAATGTGCACTTTTTTTTCTATTTTAATGCGCGTTTGCTATATCGAGTACACTTTCAGCTTCATCCTGCTGGTGTCTCCTTTGCGCTAACATTCTTTCCTTAAGCAGACAAGGAGAGTTTTTGAAGGAGTTCATAGTCAGATATGTTTTGTCATCCTTCTCTTGGCCTCTTACCTAAACTATTTTCATCATCACAGCAGGCAAAATTGACGTTTTCATATGTGATTTGGAGTTTTAGGTTCTGCAATGCTAAGTGTGCTCATGGAGAGCAAATTTGGCATCTTAGGCTGTAAATTTTAGAGAGCACACTTAATGGTTTGCTCTAGTTTTATGTTGGTGTGTTTACACAGGTCTGATATCAGAGTTGTGCATTGTAGACCTATGCTTTTCTTAATATGTCATACACCTTTAGTACTCTCTCATCCATACAAAACTGATAGCTAATTTATTAAACCCATATATACGTGTTGCAGTTCTTTTTTTAAATTAAAGGTACTAATTTATGTTATGACTTAGTATATTTAGTCTAATTTGATTGTTGAAAGGTGAAGGGAGGGGACCCACAAACTTTAAAATGTGAAAATTCTAACTTTTTTTCTACAATGAAATGAGAGGCAGCCTTGATGCTGTGTGAGCACTGCTCAGCAGTAGCCAAAACACTGGTGTGTTATCAACACCTTTCTAGCTACCAGTACAAAGCATAGCACTGTGAGGGCTGCTGTGGGGAAAATTAACTCTGTCTCAGCCGGACTCTCTCTATATATATTGTAATAATAGGAGAAAAAGACTTGCTGAAGTTGTCTTTCATATGCCATTATCTCTCACTTCACTGTTTGTAACAGCTTCAATGAGACTTATACTATGGATGCCTTAAGCTACTTAAACAGCTTTTCCAGATTTTGCCAGGAAGTAGAGGGAAAAATAGCTGAAATGAGTGAGTAATTATCTGAGTTAAAAAGGCAAAATTCTGATTTCATTTGTTAAAACAGGATTTAATTTTTCTTGCTCTGTAATTGTTGCCTTTGGGGGCAGGATAGGTTCATTTCTAAGGTACATGTGGGCAGAGACATCTAGTTGTTCATTTTCCCCACTACTGCAAGCAGCCACATCATAGTGCACTTTATGAATTTATCAGGCTTTTTAAAGTATCTAATAGTTTTTGCTCACACTGGTGCTATTCAGGGGTAGTTCTTGAACCTTGTTTCTCCAGCTATCATAAATCTACTCCCTCAAGAATGGGCTGAAGACTGGGTTTTGGTCTCCATATTATGCACTCTCCTGTAGTGTTAGTTACTCATTCTTAACACTATGAGAGGTTTAGACTTTGGAATCTTAAGTTATTGATATTTATTTTGACTGAATTAAAGTAGCCTTTAAACTAAGTAAGCACTCCAACATTGATGTATTGAAGCTGAACTTAGTTCCAAGAGTCGCTGTTGTGTGTAAACTGATAACAATGCTTTTACAGATACCACATTTGGTAGAAATAGATGAGGAGATTGTAACTCTGAAAAATAGCACCATTACACTTGCATATTACTTTGTTTTTTTACAGAAAAAGCTTTATAGAAACAAGCATGTAGATTTTTTCCTCATGATATGAAAGGTATAACCTCATGTGCAGTAACACCTAAGTTATCACAAATACCAGGTAATTTTGAACTGAATGGCCTCTCAAAATAGGGATTAAAGTATTTGAAAATCAGATGGGTGGGCCTATGTGGAGCATGAAACTAATTTCTGTGTTACTATAACTGTCCTACTTTATCTGAAGTAGTTTTTTAGGCTTCTGCCTAACAGAAGACTATTTTGTGTGGTACCTGTAAACAGTAAGTTGGTAAGAAGTTCTTTTTGGCGTTCTGTTTCTATTACTCAGTCCTTAAAAATCTCACAAAAATGAAGTCAATTACGCTGCTTCAGCCTGTCCTCAAATGAATCAGACTGCCTGTGAAGAGAAGAAACTATAGATGCACTTAACTATCCTGAAGTGGCTTTTTCAGAAGTGACTCAAAGTCGGGAGACTTGCATGTCAGTTCTCAGCTATGCAAGTCAAAACCAGCATTTTGTGCCATGAGAAGCTGCAGGCAACCAATAACAGGGAAGTCCATCTTAATCTCAGCACCATGAATACCACAAGAGGTAGTACTATTAGAAGAACTCAGTTTTGTGCCAAGATTTCAATTTTCGGAAGGAATGTTAATTATTTTGAGCTGTGCTCAAGTTAGTAATGTCACTAGAGGCCAGTTGGACTGAACTGATACGTGCATTATGAACTAGATGAATAAGACTTAGTATCATACCATAATTTCCTTAGTACACATTCTTCTTCTTAGTATTTACAACGTTACATAGTTATTCTGAAGACTCTTCTTACTGGCACTTAATTCTGACTGTGGGCTACAAGCTCAGTTTGCTTTAAAATTGTCATGACTCATCTGAAAGGCTTCAACAGCCCCTTACCAACTTCAGGGTAATGAAAACCTTTTGCTCTCTAAAAAGGCACATGTTGTTGGGGGGTTTTGATGCTTTTAAAAAACGTCCAAACAGACAAACTAAATCATAACCCATTGACAATGTGAGAAATACCCCACTGAAATAATACAATTGAAAAATTGTATTATTGTATAGTTGATTTTCAGACATAACCAAATGTAGTAGTAATGTTACCACATTTTTAACAATTACTGTTTGTCAATATTGAAAAGCATTTATTGTAATAGTAATAATGGATTTCACAAATTGCCTATGCTAGTTTGCTTATCCTATGTGTTCTGTTCCCATCCAGGCCTTTCATAAGCTTTTTTCTCCAACAGACATAGAAGTACAGAACACTGCTACTAATTTAGAATTGCTTCTGCATTCTCTGCCCATCAGGCTTATTAACAAGTGTTCAGCCCAGAAGTCCGTTTTTCTTACTTTTTAGACTTTAAGATCAAACTCTAAGTTTGAGAATTATTTTTCTTGCTCTTTGCTGAATGCTAATCAGCAGTTTTCTCTCTGCCTGTAGAAGTGCATATAGTCATTTGTTTGTCTGAGAGGCTAATAATGGATATGCCAGGATCTTCATAATCTTTCCGGTAGCCAGTTTATCTATAGTGGCTTGTTAAATCATACTTGACCTATAACGCTGTTTAATTGCATTTGCCTGCATGTTCTGAATCATGTATGTGTTCTGAATATAATATAATTATTCTCTCATTAACTGAAAACTATGATTTTATGTTTCAGTATTACACAGAAGTGAAGTATATAATATTTAATTCCATTTAGGGAAAGATAGGTGTTCTGAAACCAGCAAATATTGCCAAGAGAATGGAGTGCAAGAATCTGAATGAAATAATTAGATCTTCATAATACGTTGAATTTTAGCTGTAAAGTGATTGACTATTTCATAACTGTCTAAATGTCTGACTGTTATGAAAACCTCAGTCCTGTTGGTTTTATGTGTCCAAGCAGTATTTCCGTACTGTAATTCTTTCAGGTTCAATGCTTTGTTTACTTATCATTACTTTGCTTTCTCTGAGGTCAATGCTTACAGCACTTTCTAAGGGACAAATAGATGCCAAATCATGGGTTACCCATAGAGGAGAAATAGCGGTTTGCATGATATTATGGCATCCTGCTTGCACTGGGGTAAGAAGTAAGCTGTTTGTGCTACATCAGTGAGTTCTGAGGGTAGTAATGCTGGTTTTCTATAGTTCCTGTAATGATTTGTTATGATATTAGATGACCTCCTGAAAGCTTCACCTTCTAGAAGTGTATAATTTGTATGAAAAGTCCAGTTTTCCATTTAAAATTTAAAACAAGCTTCCAGTCTACATTGGTGTAGAGACAGGCAGGAGATGTGATCTCAGTGATACTGATCAAGTCCAAAATGAAGAAATATCCCTTTTTCCTGCTGTGGTACTCACTGAGCATTTAAACCCTTTTCTCCCTCTCCTCCCTTAAAAATACTGGACCCTCCTCTAGAAGTTTTGAATGGCTTAAGTTAGAAGTATTAGGGAAAACATTTTAGATACTTATGTATTTTCTGAAATTCTGTTTCCACTTTTATTTTTCCCCTTTTTCACAGTATTCCCACTTATTTTCTTTTATCAAGTTAAGGTTCTTGCCAACATTTTTTTCCACTGTGAGTTTGGCTATGTTCTTTGGCTTTGTTCTTAGTCCTTCAAGTTCGAGCGCTGTAACATGCCTGTTCTGGACATACAGTATGCCTTCACTCTCAAAGTCTAGTCCTTCATTTTTGAGTCTTGTAGACTGGTTCATGTATAGCTAAGATGATTGTTTTCTCCTTGACTTTTTTAGACTCAATTTCTTTGCCAAAGAACATTTATTTGATTTCTTACTAAAGACTATAAGATAAATATCTTTACGTAGTTGAGAAAGGAGAAGTATTTTGAGTTTTGGCAGCTAATATAGAAACTTTTCATGTTTATCTGATTTCTTTAAGTTTTGGTTTAATTTGTAGTAATGCTTATAGGCAGTCAAAAGTAAAAGTAAGGAACTGTAGTGAAAATATGCAAGAAAGAGACAATAGTATGTAAAAACATACTATTTTTATGCTAGTGACGAGAGAAATGGTGGATTCTGTGGATGTTAATTTTGGCTATGTGAAATCCTTTATTTGGTTGGAGATTGTGCTTAAAGTTCTATCAGATAAACTGTGAAAGCTGACTTGACATTTAGTGCATGTGGGTGTCGTGAATGAGTAATTTAGGCCACTTAAAGGATCACTGCCAAAGATATCAGAAAATGAATGATTTTAATATAAATTTGTAAAAAGCGCAACTTAACAGAATTTGAAGGCAAGCTCTGCTCTATTACTTATTCAATGTGGAAAAGGTATAGAGAGAGAAACCAAATTACAATTAAATTGGAATGATTTACTTGTGGGTTGAATTGGGTTAATGTGTATATTGAGGAGAGAAAGTAGGGGACACCCTCCTGTTGCGTCACAAGGTGCAGAGTGGACCAAAATCCACTGCTACTCCCAGACTTGGTCAACCATTTTATGACTAAGGTAAAGGAAGGTAAAGGAATGCCCTCCTGTTGAGTCACGAGGTTCTGAGTGGACCCTCTTGCTTTCTAAACTCCTTCTCAGAGAGGAGTCTAGATGTGGCTAAACCCACTTCTCGTCCCTGACTTGGTCAATGGTTTATGACTAAAAGGATAGGGTGTCGGGCATTCTGGTGTGGTGATACATTTTGTGCTTGGTGTAACTTTAGGATGGCAACAATCTAATACAAAATACTAACAATTAAATTCACTAATGATATTGAGATAAATCACAGTATCAAATCATATAAAACTGAGCTGCATAGTCAACTTAAAACTTACTAAGATTCCTTAATCACACATGCATATAGAGATAGAGACACATAAGGAGATGTAGAGAAAAGAGATAGATATGTACAAAGGTACCTATTAAATATCCCCCTCGAATTCAGTCAAATACATCGAATGCTTTGCATCGCTCAGCAGGTGAACAGTCGAGCCTCTGAGTTGATCGTGAACTTGAGGGTTCATGGACTCTGAGAGGTGTCCCACTCAGAGGGAGGTGCTGGTCGCAGTCCGCTGTGGTCCAGGAGAGCTCAAAGGGTCTCACTTGGGACTTTAGGGAGGACTGTTTAAGGGAGGAATTTATAGGACTGGGAGATGATTGACTTTAGGCATCCGTGAGTTTCCACAATCCAGGCAGGTGATTTTTCAAGATTTAATGGTACTGCTGCCAGGATTGTCTGGAGATAATTGATTATTTCTGTTCGTGTTTCATACCTTGTTTAGGCGATCACGTCCCTGATACACTTAGTGCCACTCTCCTCCTTGGCTACACAAGAGTGCTTGGTACGGTTGAGGGGTTCTCAACTGCCAAACCCTTTGTTCAGAGGCCAAGGCTTGTCAGGCAACTTAGAGCGGCCCAGGTACAAGGCGAGCAGCTGGGGGAGATGTACCACAACAGTGGTCTTTTTGCAGAGGGTGACTTTCACCCAAATGTTTTACTATAGTTATATTAGATTGCTGATGATCTTGTCCTAATATGTAAAGTTCTACACTCTCCTATTTCATATGGAAAGTAGTCTGCTGGACAAGACAGCGGGCATGAGTTGGAAGCTCCCATGTTTTTACACTGGAGGAAAACAGCTGTGGATATCATAGACTTCATCATAGACAGAGCAGAGATGATGTATTTATGTACCTGTAAAGGGGTTAGTGATCTACAGATGAAGGGTCAGATTCTCATATTAGGTGAACTGGCAGCCCTCTAGTGTGGATCTGCTACTGGGACAGGTGTGGATGGCCACTGAGGAGCAGCACTACGTTTGTAGGAGGTACCACCTTACCTGTTCTACAGCTAGGGCTGAGTGAACGCCGGAAGGGAGAAGGGCATAGGTTCTTCCTGCCTGTTAGTCCTGGCTGTCATGGTATTCTCTTCAGAAGCCTGAGTGGAACACAATGGACATGGGGACTGAGGGTTAGCTTCTTCGTGTTTTCGTCACCCTGAATTCTTTGCCGTAGGATTCATGGAGGAGATCTGAAGCATTGTCATACATGCTTACTATTGGTTTTATTTAGTATCTATGTTTTTTCCTTTCCTTGTTTTCCAGCTTGCACCTGCTTTTTTGTTTTCTAAACATAACCCTGAGGTTAAATAAGTGCCAAGTATCGGTGAGAACTTACACTGCTAAATAGTACATTTTCAATGGTGTTTATTGTTGCAGTGGCAAGGTAGCTTGCACATTTCTAAACTGCTAATAAATTGTAAAAAGAAGCTAAAGGTCTACAGTAAGTAAAAATATGGCTTTATTTTCATGCTAGTCTTGGAGAAATGCTTCCCCCCCCCGCCCCAATACTTCTCAGGTAATATATCGCAGATTCTGGCACCATATAGCCTCCCAAACATTTTGTTTTCTATAGCAAATTTTGTATCAGAAGTGAAAATAACTTTGTACTCCTTTCATTTTTGAAAAAATTTGCCCTAGAATATGTACCACTTTTGGCTACCACTACTGTGCCTTGGCACAAATGCCATGCAGAAACATGTCACCACTCTCAAAAGGTTAATTGATATTTCAGGATGTTGAATGTTTTCTAAGTAAACACGACCATAGCCAAACACATGTTACATTTTTCTTTCAAGAAAATAAGTAGTCTGACCAATTTGAAGCCTTAGGCAGCATGCTATTTGTTAATCAAAACTTGTTCTCATAAAACTATATTTAAAACAGAAAAGACACAAGAATCGTACAAGAAAACAAAGTAATTTTAAGGTACAGTAATATAAAAAAAGAGTTATGGCTGCTGCTCAGCTATAAACTCACACTACTGTGCTGCCACATATATTGTATTTGTTCTGAGCCCTCTACAATATTCCTGGATAGATGAGTATTAAAAGTGAAATAGAAGACATAAATTTGAATTTGTTTACTTTTGATGGTTTGTTTTTCATGCTACGTACAGTACACTGTTTAATAGCTTTAGAAAAGTCTTAAAAGTCAGGCTTCCTAGGATATTGTTCTTGTCTTTAGTGGCATTTTTTATAATCCAGGATAAGCTACTAGCTTGTCTAAGGCTTGGTTTTCCATGCTACTATAATAAACTGTTTAAGTAACGGATAGTCCTTTCTAAACTGAGGAGCGTGGGGCTTCAACCTTAGTGACTGCAATATGAAGACCCATTGCATTCCGGAGCTTGCTCACTGTCTCCGCATTTCACCTTAGTGGTTAGATGTTTTAACAAAATAGGTGGTACTGTTTCCTGTTGCCTGCTTCTAGCTGGTCCCACCACTAGCCCATAAGTCAGCATTTGGGTCCTCTGTGTTGACCATTATGAATTTTCATAGGATTCTTTCACTGAACTGAACTTCTTTCTTGATCTAAAACCTAGATTAAGACAAGATCTTTATGCTTCTGAGAGAACGAAATGTAATTTCTTACTTTTATATGAATTTTGTGGACAGAAAAATGTTTTCCAGCTGTGTTATTCTGGTATAATTTGCTGGAAGATTCTAGATACTGGTCAGCACAGGGCCTTAGCAGACTTTTCCATTAGTGTGGTAGACTTGAGCACATTCACAGAATCCACTTTGGATTGTGATGCAATTTTGGGTGGGAGGGGCAGTGCCCTATTATTTTCATCAACCAAGATGTAAGCAGGTTAGAGGAAATCAAAACAGAGAATTATGACTAAAAATTAATCTGCTTTTAGAATTTATAAAACTTGTCTTTTAAAGCATCTTTAGTTCATGGGCTGTGGGCATACTGTTACTAAAGCTATGCCTACCACAAAATGGGCTAGATCAGAATTAGAGCATTTTAGCTGGGTCTGTTTGTGTTGTATGCATGCCTTCAGCGATTTGCTTAATGTGTAAACTTCCTTATTTTTACCACAGAATGAAGCCTGAATAGGGACATTTATTGCAGCGCAGCTGACAGACTGCAGGCTGACCTGCTGAAGTTCTTCCTATTGTCTTGTTCCTATAGCTGTACACAAAGGCAGGCTGAGACTGTTTTTTCCATTAACTCTTTTTGGCCTTGGCCAAAACTCCTGGACTGTCTTGGCCAGGCAGTAGTGGTTAATAGTCAGGATATGTAATTTTTATTTTGGTATGCTTAGTCATATGGCTTTCAGTGTTTATTACGTAATTGGTAATAATATTGATGCAATACACAAAGAAATGAAATATAACATACATTAATGCATAAATATAAGTGGTACAGCTGCAATAAATTTTGGAAGTTCTGTCTTTTATCTGTGCCCATGGAAGATATTTCTGCCACGCACTTTCCTATCTTTCATCTAGAGATTGCTGTCACTGTAGGAGGCAGGGCATGTGTTGGCTTCTCTGCTGTTCACAGCACCTCTGGTTGGACTGGTAAAAGATTAACTGAGATGTGGCACACGCTCACTTTTACCCAGTCACCCACAATATTTACTAGCAGAGGGGAAACACTAGATTAAAAAGAACTTGTATGCAAATTAACCTGCTAGATGGTAAGACTGTATTTCTACTTTTCTTTATTCAAGAAGGCCAGGTAGGTTACTTCGTGAAAGACTTGTTCTGTTCTTGCATACTTCATCTATGCGTGAGGTGTAGCTTGATAATGTTTGTATATAATTTTAGATTAATGATTAAAAAGCAATTTGAAATGTATTTTTGTGTAGCTTTCTATTAGAAGTTCTGTTGCTTACATGCTTAACTGTTTTTTGGCTTTTCAGTAGTCACAATTTAAAAAGCAGCACAGAATTATTTTTGTCATTAACATCTCTGTGGTAGAACACACATGAGTAGATTTGTTGATTAAGATATTACCATTTTTAGCTGGTTTACCATTTATTGGTAATTTTTAAATTTTTCCTAAAAGAAAAATAAATACAAAATAAAATTGAATCCACAACTTTGCTGATAAACTTCCACAAGGAGAGAGTAATATATATCCAAATATTTTGGATCCTTAGTTGTGTTTTATGGATTGGTTCCAGCAGATCTGAGGTATACGAGATCCCTTTATTTCGGGTGGTCACGAGCAATTTAAACTGATAAATTTGGCAAGAGACAGAAGCAAATCTGTCTTGGAGTCCAGGAGAATTTGCGGAATGTGCATTGTATAAAAATGCTTAACATTTGTAGAGCCTAACATAGTGTTCACTGACACAGACCATTCACAATCTTGAAAAGTTGACCCGAGTGCTTCTGTACCATCTGATTGTAATGTAAATTTGTGTTTTATAGCTTGAAACAATTGGATGGCAGCTTAATCTTCAAATGGCAGAGTCCATGCAAGCGAAGCTGAAGTCTCCTCGAGCTGTGCTAGAGCTGGGAGTGAGCAATGAAGATTCAAAGGTAAGAAATACATGCCTGGCAGAGTTGGAATGAGTTGTGGTTGATGGCCTTATGTTCAGAGTTCTGAGGTATCAGCTGGAACTCTTGCTCATTGTTAGTCTCGCCAGTGTTTTAATTTTTATATTACATAACATTATAGTAAGCACTTGGAATTGTGAAGTAGTGATGTAATAGCATCTGTATTACGTAGACCGAGAGCTGTGTTACCAGCTCTTTGGGTTGTAACATAATAGAGAGGTGTCATTGAATGTGGTTATTTTAGGTCTCTACGATACCTTTGTGGATAATTTATTTTTATCACATGCGACTGGTACTTCTTACACTTCTAATGCCTAGTCACTTGCAGCCTTCTACCATGTGTGTAGTTATGTAAGATATTACTCATCACTTGCAACCTTTCTGTGCTGATTATGTATTTATATGAATGATGACATAGTATGTGAGGCCACAGAAAGCCAGTATATGGAGGTTTTACGATAAAGTCTTTAAGTTCAAGAATTTTAGTGACTGGTGGTGTTTCAGGGGCCAAAAACCACTAATGAATATAATTTTTGTAGCTTTGATTAGCTAGCATGTTTTAAATTAAACACATTAATTGCTTTTAACCTTATTGTGCTAATAGAGATTGGAGTCTCTACCTCTGTGGTGTCTGTCAGAATGTTTATCTATGAAAAAGTCAGTATAAAAGATTTGAGGGGAAAAATCAGAACTCAGTTCTGCTTCAGTATTGCATTTAAATCACAGTAATTTTACTAATGTGAGTTGAATTTCTGATTTATGGTAGAATGAAAGAGAGTACACAGCTTATGTTTGTGCTTCTCACCAGCACTTAGAGCAGTTGTATTTTTTTCAGCAATTCACTGCAGTCTGCATTTTTGAAATTCAAATACAGGAACCAAACAATATTTTATGTCCAAGCTGCACTGGGCAGCAGTGCATTCAGCACAAATTCAATTCTGTGGCTAAACAATGAAAAAAAAAAAGAGGAAAAAATGTCACTTTCACATGACACAGAAAGTTTGTGTGTTTCATTTACAAACAGAATTCAGCAAGTTGATTTTTTTGATTGTTTCCTCTCTGTTTCTTTTTGTGGGTGTAATTAGATACCAAGATCAGAATTATTTTGCAATAATTACAAGCCTAGAATAGACTTTTAACTGGCATTTAGATAGACCAGTGCACCAAGAAAAACATACTGATGCTGCCACGCTATGAACAGTAAAATTTAAAAATCTGGGTTGGTATGAAGGTAATGACAGGGTTTTTTTTCTGAATTATTACATCCTAGCATAGAATAGGTTTAAGATTAGCTAATATCTGATTATATACTGACAGAAGTGTTGGAACATAATTTTTGTGCTGTATTTTGTATCTTCATGATCTCTTTGTGCACTAAATATTATGTTACCTGAAAATCCTAGATACTAGATACTACTTTTTTTCTCCCCAAACTTATGGGTGTACTTTTTACTCAGAAATTTGGCATGAATTTAGTGTATATGTTCGTAAGGATTGTCTTCATTTCTCACAAAACTTTTTTGTTTGTTTGTTTTTTAATAATTCATGGATATAATAACGATTTTTTGAGGAAAGACACGAAATGCTGTTACCGGGGAACTTTTGTGGGCTGGCGCATTAGGGGGCAGTAGTGCTCTTTGTCAAACTGGCTCTTCGAATGCTTTTTTTGAAATTATACTCCGAATCAGTTCTGAAGTCAGTCGTTGTGGGAATTGTTAAGTGTTTACATTTCTAATCTGTATATAACAATAGAAGTTTGTCTTGCTCATCTACAAAACTAAAGCCAATTAATAAAAAACCCCATACTGAGCAAGGTAAATTAAATTGGCCATTATTTCCACTTTTGCTAGCTAAAAGTAATTGTACTAATACATTAATGTTTACTACAACTCACTCCAATTAAAGGTCATTTAAACAGTTCTTTGTCAGAAGCTGACATTTAAGATTAGTATTTAAATTACCTCTCCAGGAGAGGAGATCAGAAAACCTGTGGATATATGAAAGTTATTTATGCTTTATGAAATAAAAAGAGTCAGAGGATCTGCTATATGCTGTATAAATATTTATAGAGTATATACTGTAAACTTCAGATGAAATGCAGAGTCCCATAGGTATTACACCATCAAAATTCAAAAGTAAAGGTCGTCTCTGGTTCTTTCAGGTGATTCAAGCTGCTGGTGGCATTTGCATTGCCCAGGAAATAGGCTGCTTGTGCTAGTAGTAATCATGATCAGATCACACGATTTTTGGTAAACTGTTCTGGGTTTTGTTACAAATTCGCTGTTTGCTCATACTCAGACTTTGCATTATGCTTATCTGGATCTAATGAATATTTTGCGTATGCCATGAAAAGTTTTTCACCATGGGGGTCATTAAGTACAGGAATGAGTTTGCTGGAGAGGTTACTCCTGAGTAGCTTCAGCGTTGGATATACTCGGGCATCAACAGGACAAGTCCCTAAGCATCCTGACCCAAGCGTGGAGTTTGCCCCACTGTGAGTAGGGCGGTGGATCAGGTGGGCTGCCAAACCCTGCCTTCCAGCCTAAGTTGTGCTGTGATCTGGGCTGCTTTGCAGCTCTGCTGCTGATGGTGTTTTGTATGAGGAGGAGAAAAAAGGAGCTTTCAATTAAAAATCCAATTAACAGCGGCTTCTTACAATGATTCAGAATTTGAAATGTTTAATTGCATTTCTAAATCTGAGGGAAGTGGAAGTTCTGTGGACTAGACACACGAAACAAGCTGGTATGATAGGAAACATCTGTTTGAACTGCAAGATCCTTTTGCTTCTATTCTGACATTTTAATGAGCTAAGATGACATTTAGAACTGATGTGTAAGATATCAGCTTTGTATAAAGGTTTCCTTTAATAACATAATTTGGTTTCAGGTTTTTTTGGCTGTTGAGTTGCAACACAACAGTTGGGGGATTTTGTACAGACTATTATTATTTTTATGGCTATAGGGTGAATTAACCAGTAGAGGGAGCACAAATTAACAATCCTGATGTGTGCAGCTAATTATGATTTTGATTTGCAAACAAAGAGTGATCCCCAAAAGTACTGTGCTTATTTAATATCTGTTTCCTTCAGTAATTTATTTGTTAGTTATCCACAGAGGCACACAGTCACACATTCTTTCCCACTGTTAATAGCAGTAATTCCTTAGGCTGTCTAGTCCAGACCTTTCTAAACAAGTATGATCATTTTCTACAACCATAGCAGACATATTAAAAAAAAAAAATATAGTAAAGGCTGTAGGAAGGGTCTGAGGGCTTCAGAAATGTCACATCATCAGTGCTGATTATCTCTGCAGAGGAATGTGAGAAGTAGAGTTTCTGCTATTCCTCTTCACTAGGAGGATCCAATAAGTTGCATTACCATATAGGGTGTATTACAATATGCACAATATTATTGTATATTTTTACACATGATCTGTAGTTAACATTTATGCTTGAAAATCATTAGGAAAATAAACTATTCTTGTCCAGTGTTGTCTCTTGATAGTTATCCAATGGATTTTTGCACATCCATTCCACAGATTTCATTAGATTCAGTTATCTAATTACAATTTTTCCTATGGAAGGCTTTGCTCTTTTCTTGGTTTTCCTTCTAAGATTTTATTCCTAAACATTAAGGACTTCTTGGAGGAGTTCTTTATTTCAGTGTGGATGCTATGTATAGATTCCTTGTGAGAGTTCAATACTTTGTTTATTTTGTTTCTGCTTTATACATGTATTTGAAGAATTCTGTTACAGGATTTTGTCTGCCAATGCAAGACAAAAAATAATTGATGAATGTGCTGGTTTGTTAAACCTGCTAATACAATACTTTTGACAAAGATAATATTAAAATGTTACTACACTAATTTAATTTTATTTCCTTTTCATTTCCCCTAACTTCTAGATGCTTTAAAAGTAGAATATAACAGTGGAAATATTTTAAGCTGTTTTTTCTGCAACTATTTGTTCAAAATAAAAATAGGGTCTGACTGCGTTTGAAACGGAGATTGTAATACGTACTTATCATTCTACAAAGTAAATAGAAGTCTGGAAGACTTAAATGATTATTTTTTACTTCTTAAAATAACATGGTTTTCTTTTTTTCCCCCTCTTAGTTTTTACGGACTTTCTATACATTTTTGGACTACAAACAAATCTTAGATGTTTTGCTCTGTTTACCTCAAGAAGTATGCTATTCTGCTTTCTAAGTTTGACCTTGTGAATATTTTCCCCATCTTTAACAGTAAAGCAGAGTAGATGAGGAGGAAAGCTTTTCTTCTAGCAGACCTCTATCAATCTCTCAGTTCAGGCTGCAGATTCTGTGCAGCCTGTATGGCATGCAGGCAGGACTTGTGCTTGGATGGATATTTAAGGCAATATGGTGGTACTTCCCCTTCCCCCTCAGTTTAGCCCTTTGTTTCCCTCTGAAAAGATGTTACATTTGTGGAGTGGCATAACAGTGAGAGTTGGTGGATGCTAATGATACGTTCCCACTCCAGAAAGTTAGGAGGTGGCAGAGTTGAGCATGTATACCATGATGTACCCCCTTCATTTTCTTCAGTTTTTGGGGTGATGCATTTAGGTGCCTTACCCCCCAAATAGAGGAGTAATTTGTATCTGTAGGGCCTTAAAAAAAAAAGGACAATTAAATTAAAAGACTTGATGCTGGAGGAACATTTCTGATGAGGAACATCTGATGAGGTGCAAAGACTAAACAATTTTAAATTGTTTCTCACGTTCATCAGCTACCTCTCAGCCACTTTCTGTTCTGATGAGGACATCACCCTTGTCCTTCTCAGAACACAAACAAGCTTGAACTGAGTTAGTCTTCTCATCAAGCAGATTTGGAAGTCTATAGCAATTGCAAAAATGTTTAAGGATGAGCTTGGGAGAAGAGGTTTTTTCATTCCTATTTAGAGGAGGTAATAGGGGGCCTGGATAGCCTCAGATAGCACAGTCCTGGTTCAAGGTCTTTCTGAATGTCTGTGTACAAGTAAGGTTGCTACTTTTGGCAAGGTACATCATGAAATCACTTTTGTTCTGAGAACTAAAACCTAATAAATGCTGCTGATAAGAAAGCAGAAACTTCCCTAAGAGGACGTTTCAGAATATTGAGAAAAGTCCTTATATTTGTAGGAACTGTAGTAAGAATGACTGTATAATCTTGAGTATATGGAAAAAGACTGCTGAAAAAAAAGAGCCTGAAATTTATAATTTGCTTCCAGGCTGTCACATTGCTACAGAAAGCTGTCAGAAATGTCATTGCTCAACCATGAGAGCCAGAAAATCTGGACTTGCAAGGCACAGCAGTTCTTGCATTAGGCTGTTTTTGATCTATCAAATGTATTATCTCTGATTAAATCCATTTAATTAGAGGAAAAAATGAACCTGCAGTCCAGAATTTTCAAGATGCTGAGAGGACTTTTCTTTTCTTACCAGTGTAGAAATGGACGGCAGGGTAACCCATGTCCTGTAAGTTGTAAGTAGTTTGACATTTTACTTAGAAACCACTTACCAGATGGTGTGACTCCAGGAGTATGCACTCACCTCTGGCAGTTGTACAGCAGGGTGTAGTTAATTATCTGGCTCCATTTGTGATCTTACATGATTTCATTACCCAGCTTATAGTAAGGATCTCTTTACAGGGATCTCTTTACCGTATTCTCATGTTTCACCTGTCTATATACACAATTTATGAATACAATCTATAACACATGAATTTACAAATGCTGTAACTGCAGGCACATGTAACCCTGTAACAGCCTCTGCACATGCTCTGTTCCCACTAAAAGACTTTTATGACTTTATCCATGTGTCTTTGTGTCATGGAATTAAAGAAGAAAATGGGCCCAGTTGACCTTGTACGGTTGGTTGCAGCTTTTGGCAACCTCAGCTATAGTTAGTACTGAAACTGTTGTTTTGTACTGGAGTAAACTGAATTGCCCATCATGTGTAACTGTACCATTGTCAGTGCAAATAAGCAGCAGAAAAGTATCTGAAATACTTAGCTTTTAAGTTTAAACTTGGTGACCCATTTCATTGCCAGGCAGGGTTCAACTTGGGGCATTTGGAAAACACAAAGGTCTGGTGAGTTTTTCTCATTTAATGCAGTTGTGCACGCCACCTTTTTTCTTAGAAAATTTGTTTCCTGTTTGCCTCAAACTGGTTTTGTAGGCTTGGTCCCTCAGTCTTTTCAGATGAAGAAAACACATTCATGGGATTCATTGCAAATTCTCAGGCATCTGTATATTTTCTTCCCTGCTATTCTCAGAAACTATGCAGTGTTTCAGCAAATGAACTGTGTCTCCATTTGTGTGTGTAGCAATGGAAAATAACCCTATTTTTTCAGTGCTTTTGCTATGCATTTGCAGTACTTCCTGGCCGTACCGATCCCTCTGCTTTTACTTAGGCAATAAGCTCTGTGGTTTCTTCACAGGTGTGTTAAAAATTGGCATCTGTCCCATGTTGCTTTCTTCCTGACTACGGTAGAAAGATAAGGTAGTGTAAGAAATGAGTGAGATTAGGGAGAGGTGAATATGAAACTTGAACTTTCTCTAATAGCAAGGCTCAGTCTTACCAACATAGCTCTTCTGCATGTGTCCTCTGTTACAGTGAAGTTGACTGCTGCCTGTGAGAACGGGAGATGAGGGCAGGGGAAGACAGTGTGTAATCTCCAAGCCAGCAGCTTTCTAACGTGGATGTTTAAAAAAAAGATAATTTTTCTATGTATAGACACATGAAAATCAAAATTTCTTCTGAATGTTAAAAGGTATAAAATTCAGAGGGTCATAAGGCCTCCAGATATGTCAAGTGAGTAGCATTTTATGGCATTTAAATCAAGAGTGGTTGTCTCTTGCATTATTTGACTATTAGTAGCAAGCAGAGAAGAAGTGCAGTATGATTTTCAGAAAAGCAGGAGACGAACTTTTTATATATAAAAGCCTTGCAGAAGCTGTGCGGAACTACCTATAAACGTGTTTTTACATTTTCTGAGTACCACTGTAAATGCTTCTCAATTCTCCAGCTTCTCAGTTGTTCCGTCTGTAAAATGGTGAACTTCTTACTGCGCAGCAGTTGCAACTTGGAGAGGCTTGCTTGTAGAAAGTTTTGTTATCTATTAATCCTTTGTTTTTCCTTTGAGGGTTTCTAAATGAGAAAAATTACGTGAAGTGTGGCATTTTAGAAAAGGAATTTCCATGTGTTTTTTCTCAGTAGGCTTATGCTTCAAAATACTTTGCATCTTTAAGAGCCAACTGTGTTTTTTTCTTGTAGCTGGTTCCCACATAAGGAATATCGTCAGAGCTTGTTGGAATAGGTAGAATTATCTTTTACAATCACGATTACTGCCTGTTTTTCATTTATACTGACCCTTTAGAAGCAGTTGCCTTGCTCCTCATTACTGTAGCAGTAGCTTGGGAGCAGTCTGTGCTTTGCTGTTAACTTAGGTGGGAGTGGAAGAGGTGGACTCAATGCTTTGTCTTCTCGTAGTGCGTACTGTGTTGGAGGCATTCTATGAATATAATGAGAACTTCAGTCAGAGAGAAGCAAAATATAAAAACAAGGGAGTTTAAAGTAAGTTCTAAATACACACAGAATGTTTTAATGGCAGTTGTGAACTTGCCTATAAATGCTTCTGACTTTTGTAGTTGCATTACAGAAATGCATTTTTTGGAGACACTCCAAAAAGAGATAGGTTTTGCTTGGGGTATCCAGAAAGAACAGTACAGAGTGTTCAAAGAAAGCTTTAAGTCTTATACAGCCTATTTGTAAAAAAACCAGAAAAGGGGATTAAATAGCAGCCATGTAGAAGAGAGTATGATGTCCACACCTGCTTATAGACTGACTGCAGCACTCCACCTTTTCTCCACAGAATTTCCTGGTTTTTTCAGGCTTACTGTAGTTGGTTAAAATTTCTTTTCTCACCACTGCGTTTCACTTCTGCAGTTGTGGTAGGATGGGCAGAAAATAGAGAAAAGTTTCTGCCTTCCATTACTGTGTTAAACAATGTTGTTTACTGAACACTGCTCAGCAGGGTCTGTGGTGGGCATGGACAGAAATGGAACTCTTGTGTTGTAAGCAGAAGAAACAAAATTCTGTGAAGAAACAGAAAATCTATCTAATACAAATGCCAATGAAATGGGTTCTTACTGTCCACTCTAAGCAGTTCTTTAGTAATTTGCGTAACTTTTTATTCCATATTCTTCATAGAGCAAATAATGATAGTGACTTTGTTGAACTTGAGCTGCTGATGAACGCTGGTAGGAGTTTTACTTCCTTGCTTTCCCCAATATTTCATCTGTCTTGTCTTTTATTAGTGCCTAAAAAAGCATGCCTGCACAAACTTCTTAAACTTTTTAAAGATATATTGATTATTTTGTCCAGAGTTGTTTATTTTTCACCTTTCAAAGTTAAGTGGATGGATTAGCTTGAGAACTGTGATACCATGTTGCTGTTTGAATATATGAAAGATATTCTAAGAGAAAGGGAGATGAGCGGGAATGTACCAGGGGCATGAAGTAATCACTCAGCCTGTGAGTGTCTTATTTATGTTGATTTTCTGTGCAGCTTCTGAAGAGCCTAGCTGCAGGGTGACATATTTTAACCCATCAGACACTTTGATCTTGTTCTTCTACTGTGATATGTCTTTGTCATCTTCATAAAAAATCTTGTAGATTAGAAGTCCACTATAGCTAATTTCTAATTTGTAAAATGTAGTATTTTCAATTAATTTTGCTTAATTATTGCTGTAGGTTAGGTTTTTATAGGCAAATTTGAGAAGAACATTATGCAAATGAACATTTTGAGAAGTACCATAATATTTGGGGTATTTGTTTTCTTCCAGAGTGTCATATTGCCTAAATAACTTTTGCTGTGTTACATCTTTATGCACATGAAACGGGTCGTTTTAATCAGTCTCTAGTTTTGCTTTTTTTTCCCTACCGTATTGAATCACTTACTTGATCTTCAGTTGCAGTGGACCTTGTTATTTCAGTCCTTACATTTGTAAAGTTTTTTCTTTTGCCTATTTATGCTGAATAGTAATTGTTTTTCCTTGAAAACGTGGTTAATGCTGTGTGTCCTGACAAAATAAGGCCAGCTTCAACATCAAATCCAGTTAATACATTTCTTAATGCATTTCTAAGGCAGTCCTGGCACTAAAGTTGTGTATAATATCTGCCTTGTACAGGCTGGAATTAATGATTAAAATTATAGAACTCCATTGCATATTTGTAAGCATTTCATTGCAAGCCTGAGTATAATGATATGCTTTTAAAATCTGTTTGACTGCCCTTAGATGCTGGAAGACGTCTGTCTTAATAGGCAGAAGAGCTGAAAATAAATTACATCTAAGAAGTGTGATTTTGCCTTTTGAAGTTTCTGAAGTGCAAAAAGAAGTTGGGCCAGATGGATTAAAAATCTCAGAGATAATTCACGATATTTAAATAACTTCTAGAATTTGGGAATATTTAGCAAATTTATCTTTCATTGTTCCTTAATTTTCTTGCATGTCAATTCTTGGATTTTAAAAAAAAAATTTCTAATTTTGTCCTCCTCAACAAACTTTTCAACTCCCTTACTAGAGGATGTGCTCCGGAACAGGCATGCATTGCTGCATTTGAGTAGCTAGTATGTTTGCATGGAGGAACATCAGCATCAGCTTGAGGGTCAGCAGTGCACTGCTGGAGCGCGGAGTTCCAGGTGAGCTGACTCCTGCTGCTGAAGAGTACACTGACCTGTTAGAGAGGTAAGCTGCCCTGGGAACAGCTGCCTCCTTTCCCTTTGGTGTCTTGACTGCAGTGGTCATAACTTCATCTTCTGCACTGGAAGGGGGAGAGATACTGGTTGAGTGAGGGTAGAGGTTTCCAAATTATCTGCAGAGGACTTGGGAGACTTAGCCATATCCCTTAAATTTGTTTAATGGGGCAATTTACCTTTCTTCCAGAAGAAGCACTGCTGAGTCTCTGAGGGCAGAGGGATAGTTTTGGTAAATTTACAGGGGTTTTGACTGGATAGCACCATGAGTACTCTTTGTCAGTATGAAGTTGCACAATTACGAGATTCTGGTTCAAAATATGAGTGCCTGGCAGTATTTTCCTTTCTGACTTTCCCTGTAATCCCTTCAAGAGCAGGGCTTGCCACAGAAACCAAAAATGAACTGTCTTAAGCACTTTAACACGTTGTCTCTTTTATAATACTAGAAAGTAAGGCTATCACATGTGAAACTGTTTAATTTGAGTTAGGAAATTACAAATTCTATTACAGTATCTTTATGGTGCAGCCCAAAGGAGAGAAGCCCATCTGTGTCAGAGCATTTGTATCTTGCCAGGGTCAGGTCCCACAGTAAGCTGTGGGACCACTTTGGGGCTGTGCATCCTGCACCCAGTCACTTTTCCACCCTCTCCATTGTCTCTATACACAGCCGGTCATGCGTCTTGTTGAACAACACACGTGCATACCTTTTCTTCCTAACCATGTCAACACTTAAATTGGAAGAGGCTGTTTGGGGGTGAAAGGGTGGCAAGGAGCAGCTGCTGGACCAGTTCACATACCGTTCAGGTTGAACCTTGCTTCTGTCTCATTATGGTGAGGAAACCCATATCAAGTTACCCTGTTGGTTCAAACCTTGCCAGCAGCTCTGTATTACTTAGACTATTACAAACTAATTAGATATGTTATATGACAAGCATCTTGCTAGATCTGCTCAGAGTAGTACAGAAGGAGCCTGTGCTTCTTCATTTGCATTTGTGTTCACCATCATTGTGATTCTCCCCTGTGCTCTGCTTTTCCTTTGTCAGTTCTTTAAATGCATTGCTTCGTGAGTTTTGGTACAGAATGGTACTGTCAAAGAAAATTATCCTGATGGTGATTATGAGTTTCCAAACAAGCTGCTTTGCAGGTTAATAGAATGTTTTTTAATTTAAAAGCAGTTGGATTGTTCTATATTTTGTGTCCACTTTGCAGAATTGCTGAGCTTACTTTCCTGTTACTTTTGCTAATTTTTTTGTCAATGTGCAAACTAATAAAATTGCCAGATCTGGCTTCCTGGAGGAGTAGTATGTATGTTCTTCAAAGGGTGCAAAGTGAGCATCTCCTGCATTGCTAACATCTGTCCTGCTTGAGGCAATAAATACACAGTACATGCTGTCAAACAATATCAACGGTGTGCGTTTGACATTGAACAGGTGTCTGTAACAATGCTGCGGCATCCTTTCCAGTCATGCTTCAGGTGGAAGAGGGTGGGTCATCACCTCAATTATATGCAAGGGTGGCAATTTTCACTCATCTTGTTTCCTGTTGTTTACAAATGACAGGAGTCTGGTATCTGGAACCGTGCAGCATCTAAGTTTGTGCCACTTGGCTTTGTATGAACACTTAGCAAACTTTAAAAGCTACTATGACAAGTGACCTTTTTCACAGGTTAAAATACATGAAATATGACCTCTTTTACAGGAAACAACAACCCACAGTGTGGCCTACAGCCCCTGGGCAAAGCTTGCTCAGTATGATTGTATAAAATCACTACTAATGAAATAACAAATACGTATTTTTAGGAATGCACGCTCACTGGCAAGGCAGTAGTAGAAAGAGTTTTGAAGGGGGAAAGGAAAATAATTTTTTTCTGTATCAAGACAGATCCTATTACTAAGAATACACATTGAAGCTTTGTAGTAATGAAAGGGCAATATAAAATACAAAAGTAGAGCCAAAGCTAATGAAAATGCTTGTCTAGCTTGAAATTTATGTATGAGGAAAAGCTGCTTCTTTCTGACCACTTGAGCAACACTTGTGAACTTGCATATACATAGTCAGAGTAACTAAGTTGTCCAGCTGGCCCATGAGATGGAACCACACCAGTGGGTCAAATGGAAGAGAAAATTGCACTGTGATGCTTCTCGGCGAGTTTGTAGCTGTCTCGGTGTAAGTGGATGACAATTTCTGCTGTGCATGTAATCAAAATATTACAAGAATTGCTTTGTAAGTGGTGTTTGTAAATGCTTTCCTTCCTCAAGAACATCAGGATTAGGCACTGAGTTTTTCAGTAATACCTGATTCGAGGCTTTTCGGATTACTCCTGGTGTGTAGAGGCAGGCAGCAGAGTTTTAAAGAAGGCTGAAAATGCTAGATTATATCTCTGCCCTCTTTTCCAACTTCAACAGAAACGTGGAGCTGAGAGATGCTTATGCTTGGGATTAAGTCATGTTACGAGTTTGGGAATTTGACAGCAAAACAAGTTGCCCAGGGCCAGATTTGTAGACAGCACTGGTAGGTGTGTATTTCTTTGATTTAGTGCTGACTTCAGCACTAAAGGGTGCATGTCTCCTTCGTGAGATGGAGATACGTGTTGTCCACTGTATTGGAGTCACAGGTTTAAGCTTCCTGGCGAAGCACTGGCACTTAGGGGCTGCCCACTAGTGGCTTAGGAGTGCCGTCATACCTAGTAGTCCTGGAGGGTTTTGCAGCCTGGAGCTGACTATGGGATGAACTGCACAGAGGAGTTCAAATTCATGTTGTCTTTCCTGTTCTGAATCCTAAATTAAGGAATTTCAAAATCTGACAACACACTTGAAAACAAACACATATCTTTGTTCAAGAACAAGTGTATATATGTTACAAATATTGCCTGCAAATACCTGAAGTCATTACTGGAAAGGAGGTGTGTTTCATTAAAAGGTCTTGTAATATTCAGGAGGAGAAAATTCATTTGAAGATGCAATTTAGACACAGAAAGAAAGGTATCTGTAGATTCAGGAAAGTCCTTGTGACAGCAGAGAAACAGAACTCCTAAGCTGTTTTTTCTTGTCATTTCTAGATCACTTTGCCTCTTCACATGCCCATTCCTTTTACCTTTCCGTCATCCCATCTGCACAGGAGCAAGCCTCTTGTGCTCCTATCAAACAAATGCTACAGATTCCAAAATATCTTTGAAATCTCTCAAACAGCAGAGTTGCCATCGAAGTGGGACAGAATTCCTGGGGTTGATGCTATGTCTAAGAAGTTCTAATACACGTTTTCAAATGCTGCCCTCATATAACTAATATCTTTTCTTTTTGAAGAATAGTTGATTAAATAATACATGATTATAATTCTTTAATACCTTGGTTTCCTTTTTCTTCAGGCCTTAAAGCCCTTTTTGTGCTGTAGGGTATCTTCTGCTCCTTAAAGGGATAACAGGGGATGATACAAATGCCAGAAAGATGTTTAGGCAGTGTTTAGACAGTTTCAGAGTTCCTGGATGGCAGTGTACTCCTATCTGTGCTTTGGGAGGCTAACATTTAACAAGTTCTTGAGTGAGCATTTTAGTTTCCTCCTTCTAAATTCGTATCATGTTGAGTGAAAATGGAAGTCTTTCTGATGAGGACCAAAATGGTTTGTAGATAATATGGATGACATCAAGAATAGCCAGTTTTTAGTACTGAAATCGGTACTATTTGATTTCTTTCCAAATGCAGATGTATTTGAGACAATACACAGGAGGAAGTATTTAATGCTACACCTTCTCAGGAGAACTGCTTGCGGGCAGTAGCAAGGAGCTTCTCCATTGGAGTGCATTGATTTGTCAGGGGTGCTGTAGCCAGGCAGACTCAGGTAAGCTGGCACAGTGATGTCTGAGAATGGTGTAACACACAGCAGAAGTGCATGAAACCAATACGGGAAGGTGGAGGCAATTAACAGCAACAGAGGAGCAAGGAAGTGTTGTTCATTGAGGGCTAACTGAAGCTGGGCTGAACTTCTAGTGATTTTTTTGGGTAGGACGACTAACATGCAAGGAAGCGAAGCCCTGTGAGAAGCTTTATGCTATGTGACACAGTGCTTAGTCTCAACCCAGTGTCTGAAAAGTCATTCTGAAAAGCTCTTGAAAATTCAAGTGTAGCATATTTGAATTTTTTTTTAGTGGCATTTCTTTAAAATTCACATTACCATTTTAAACCACAATTGTATGCTCCTGTGGCCTTGAGGGAGTCACAAAGAACTTGGAGCCATCCTTGACTTTATGATTGAGGCCTGCGATGGCTGTCTAGGACAGAGTACCCTTGTTGTGTTTGCTGCTTTTTGAATAGAAGACCTTGACACATCTTTAACCGAGAGACTGTGATCCAAGGGTGAGCCAACAACAG
This sequence comes from Phaethon lepturus, assembly GCF_000687285.1. Taxonomy (NCBI): domain Eukaryota; kingdom Metazoa; phylum Chordata; class Aves; order Phaethontiformes; family Phaethontidae; genus Phaethon; species Phaethon lepturus. The sequence continues at coordinate 39,546 of NW_010515523.1, forward strand.
ATCCTTCAAAGATGTGTGGAAATAGTAGGGCAGAGGAAGGATAATAACAAAAAAAACCCCCAAAAACCAAACCCAAAAAAGGCATTTATTGTGTCTGTTCTTTATGGATAGACTGATGAAACATGTTTGTCAGCACTGGGCATGAGAGGTGCAGTGCTGTAACTTAAGCACCACAGTGAGATGTTAGGTTGTGGATACTCATTCTAAGCCCTTTCTTACCTTCTTTGCAATAAAATAGCATGTTTTCAAAGCATTCCAATCCAACATAACCCAGCTTTGAAATTGTTGAAGTAACATGAATGTTTTTGTTAATGTGACTATTTTTAAGATGCTCAAAACTTGGAAACTTGGGAGACTACTAGCTTTTTATAGCAATGTGGCTTCAGACAATGGAAAAAAATCAGCATTCTGTTTTTCCCACTGTTTTCGGAAATACTTCAGTAATGTGCTTTCAGCGTTAGCTTTTTTTTAAACTACAGAAGGAAACAAGAATTGTGGACCAGATACAAGTCAGCCTATAAAACTGCAAGAAGAGCTTTGCAGCTCAAAACCAAAATACTGTTATTTTAGTATGTATCTTTATATATAAACAAACGCTTCCCGTTTTCAGAGTTATGTGGAATTGGCATTTGTTTAATACTTTGCAGGGGTAGGAAGACTGTGAATGTTAGGAAGATGGCAGGTGTCTATTGCCACTGGACATGATACCCAGTAATGTGCAGTTCTACCAACAGGTCTGGAACAGGTGCAAAATTAATCTTCTGCGATTTTACATGTACAACATATGTTAGTATCTTTGTATTACCTCAGAGCTTGAGAAAATTAAATTATTCTTTAGCTTTGTGAAAGTAAAGTTTAAAAAAAATACCTAGTCACATGGAGTCACTGTTTCCTTATCATTTGCATCTAATTCTTACAATTCCATTAAAATACTTTTTGCAGGGTTGGGGTTTTTTTTGTGGAATGAACACTAACATCTTTACTGAGTGTAAAAGCATTTGGAATATGTTGAGAAGAAAGCCTTTGGGCTAGAAAAGCGTCTTTTAGTTTGTCCCACAAAATCCCTTTCAAGTTTAATTGACTTAAACTGTGTAAAAATTACCATTTAATTTTTTCTGATTGTTTCTCATAGAAGTCCTGGATTTTTGCCCAAACACTAATTGATTATGAGCATTCTGATTTAAGATCGGGCTTTGCTGTCATTAAGCACTACGCAGATAACACTTCTGGGCACTGTGGATAATACACCGTCCCGTTGCTGAAATAATGCACCGGGGAGAAGGAGACCGCTTGACTGGGCATATTCTAGTCTCCAATCTAGTACTGGGATTCAGCTGTGCACTCTCTGCTTTCTGAAGGTGGTGTAAAAAATGATGTAGAAGAAGGTGACTGATCTCCCTCAAGGTAGATGAATGCTCTACAGAAAACAGAAAAAAAAAGTTCCAGAGATATAAGATAGAATACACTTATGTACTAGCAGAAGGATTGGTGAGGACCAAAAGGATTTTTCCAATAATTTTAAAATAAAATTTCCTATTTAAACGTGTAAATTTAAAATTTAAATGCGGGGAGGGGGCGGAACTGCAGATGTGTGACTGACAGTAAAATATGTTTTGCTTACAATTCCATTGCTTTGTGAGCTGCACAGAACCTGGAAATCAGTTTGGAAAGGGGCAGGAAATCCTCGACCAGGAAGGAGGAGAAGGTTGCCTCTGGAACCGGCAACATGGGGAATAGCACAGCATGGGATTGAATTTCCTTGGCTGCTTTTGTTAGAATGTTGAAAATGTTTTTATCCTGAAGTTACTGATAGAGACTCTAAACCTTAATGTTGCTTAAGTGGGATTTTTTGGCATGTCAACTGTTGTCAGGTGTCCTTCAAGGCAAATACAAAAGCAGTAGAACAAACTGTGACTGCAGAGATGAACTTTGGAAATAAAAGCTAAACAAAACCAAACAAGACCCCTCCCTCCTGCTGGCTGTTGAGAAGTGTATTGATTCTCCCTCTATAATCCATGAAACGCAGAGTGTGTGTTTTCTTCTGTAGTAGGTGGAAGAAAGGCTGGTGAATGAAGTTCACCACTCTCTCAGTTGTGCTGGTGTGTTTGTAAAGCTACACTGCAAAATGGATCCCTGAAATGAGAAAATGAAACCAAACCAGTGTCCTGGAGCCTTCTAGAAATCATGAGTGCTTACGTTTCCAGCGGGCCCTACAAAAAAATGGCACTGGCACAGAAGGAAATAGGCTGGTTTGCAGGTGGTTGTGAGTTGTAAGCATGAAGAAGGGTGTGACATAGAAAAAGAAAGTGCAGATTTAAACTATGCCCTGTTCTTAACTGTTACACTTGCTTTTCATGGTTCCTGGACTCATGCTTTTCAAAACGGCAGTTGTCTCCCAGATTTTAGCCGACATCTTAAGACTTGCTTTACAAATGTAGATAAAAGTGAGACTCTTCTTTGTGCCTCTAGTTTGCTACTAATGCAAAGATCAGGAAGATTTTTGGTAAGCACATAAAACTTTCTGTTTTCAGAGTCAAGAAAGAGAAATTACTTGCATGGAATTTATTAAGGTTGATGCATTTGCATTTCTTGTTAATGAAATCAGTGAGCTGGAGAGACAATTAAGTATTTCAAGCTTTCCTACAAATTTAAAAAGCAGGAAATTGCTAAGCATTTTGTTTTTTCTTTTTTGTAATCGTGTTTGTACATGTTTGTCTGAAGTGATATTTGATTAGATACTTTTTCTGTTATTAGTAATGTCATTCATATGCTCAGCCTTAAAATAATATGATTTTTACCCCAAGCAATTCATAATGTCAAAGAGCTTTATGTGTAAAGTTTGCATATGAAGTTTTACAAATGGAGAGCTTATCTCGTGCTACTGTAGCTGTTTTAAAATAGTTTTCTCTTGTGTCCAAACATAAACCAAAGAATACAATAAGAATAATTTGATTTGTAAGTAAAGTACATACAACTAAAAGGTAGAGGTATGAAATAGCAGTGATAACAAAGTTACCTGATTGCAATCAACATGCATTATGAAAAAGAAAGTAGGAAGGGGAGAAGAATGGAAATTATGGAAATGTCAATATGGAACACATTTGGAGTAGATATTGTGCACATTAGTAACAGATAAGATAAAATTGCCAAAGTAGTTTCAGTTAAAGGATCAAGAGTAACATGGAATGTATGGAATTGACTGAGGCAGGAAATGAATGGCTGAGGAGCAAAACCCTCTTTAAGCTGCAGGAATTAGCCTACCACTTTGTTTTCTCAACTAATAATTGATATGTAGCTAGCTAAGGAAATCATAGAAATAAAGGGTGCTGCTTGTAACATGTGCAGTGATACAAAAAGTAAAAAATGAGGAAGTTATGGAGAAAAGATAAAAAGAAGTGATTAAGTGTGATTAAGGCAACCACAACTGGAACGTGGAGATTCTTGTCTGAGATGATAGTGGTTACTATCAAAAGGATTTCAATGTATTCAATTAGTATTTTAAATAAGATTTTCTAGTTGGAGGGGAGAAGATCAAGGACATCACTGAAAATGACTAAATTAAATTTTGAAGGAACGGTTTATGTGGTTTTGTAGCTGGAAAGTTTAAAAGAGGTTTAAATTTTCATGCTGTGAAAGTGCTGTCCTCAAGTAAGATGTCAGAAACGGACATTTGTGAGGAGGGTATATGTTGAAAATTCTCTGTAGAGCAAAATATGTAGACTTTCAGAGCTACCCCTGCTTTGGGAAGGGGAGTGGGCATGGTTGAGCTGGATGACCTTCTGAGGGCCATTTCAGGCTAAATTATTCTGCAGTTGTGGAGAGATTTCAGTTATGAAGTTGTAACTAGACTCTTTCTACAGAGTCCTGAAAAAGAAGCTGAATAGAGTCATGATTAATTTACAGAATCACAGAATCATTAAGGT
>NW_010515524.1:0-4504 GCF_000687285.1 Phaethon lepturus
AGGAGCAGGAAGGGGGAAGGGAGAGGGTAGAGGTGGTCAGGGAGGCGAAGGAGAGGTGGAGGGCAAGAGGAAAGTAGCAACTAATAAGCATGCAGCCAGCCAGCTGTCAAGATGCTGACAATGCTGCTTCGGGTGCAAAGAGCCCGGCCGCCAGCGCTGGCACGGAGGCTGGGGCAGGGTCCTCCCGGGGAAGCGCTCGCCTCCCCTAAGAGCCTCCGTCCTTGCCTGCCGAACGTGGCACAAGCGACAAAAAAAGAGAGCGAGAAGGGCGCAGATGGAGCGTGCTGCACAGCCTCTCCAGAAACAAAGCGCACCTAGGAAACAGATGTTTTTGCTGCAACAGGCCCGGAGCTGCTGGCTGCTCTCTGGCTCCTTCTCCCAAGCGGGCGAGGGGGGAAAGCAGCCCCGCAGCAGCCACCGGGACAGGACATCTCTCCAGTCAAAACGTTTCAGTCCAACTTCAGTCCCAACCCAAGAGAGCTGCCAGAGCTTTAGACCGAGTTCTCCTCTGCGTTCCACATCCTTCTCATCCCTGATCCACCTGCAGACCCTCCAGCCTCCCAGCTAACGTCCTAATTTAAAGTGCTGAGGACTCCCAAAGGCAGTGCACATCTGCAGCGCTCACCGTGGGGTGCAGGTCGTGCATCCGGCACGTTGAACATCGCATGTCAGAGAATCAGCAGAATTGCTGGTATTGAGGTCCTGCGAGACCCTGACCAGGCATACACAGGGTTGCAGCTCAACATACTCTCATGCTAAAGTTGGTGTCAGGGGAAAGGAAAACCACGTCAATCTAGCCACACACTTGTGGAGACCAGTCATCTACTCTGGAGCATTTTCAGTTTACCCCACCCCTAGTACAAACTCAGCTCATGGTGCAGCAAAAAAGTCTGACTTATCTGAGGCTTTGCAATGGGACAACGTTGCACCTTCGTGGTGAGAAACACTGCAGAGGAGGCAGCAGGATAGGGGTCACCCATTGCCACAAGTGTGGTATGAAAACACACCTTTAGTCTTAGAAGCAGGGGATTACTGCACTGCATTATTTGCCTGAAGCATCCTACCTCTTACCATATGAAAACAACACCCACTTCATCATTCACATCACAGCTGAAGCCAGAGATCAGTGTCAATGCAGTCAGAGCTGCAGACAGATGCCATACTAAACACACAGTGAAAACCATTCCATGTCCCAGAGACTTCACACCACTGGCTAGAAGGGTTACTCACTTTAGGATGTTTTATACAAGCAGTAACAAAATTTATCTATCTACACCTTTTCCTATTTGTACAGAGAGGCAAAGCATGTAGCAAGGAGCTGGGAATGAGGGAGAGCATGCACCTGGGCCAGGAAAGCCCAGGGGATGGCTCCGCTGAGGGCTGATGCTGTGGGACCTGCAGGATGGGCGGCGAGGGCCGGGCAAAGTGCCGGCTCTGGTCTGGGCTCCGCCACACCAAATCCCACACCAACGCGAACTGGGTGACAGGTTGTTCCCCTCCCTGTCAGCAACTGCGGCGGCAGAGAGCGCTGGGAGGGATGGGCAGTTCCCACCAGGAGCCGTCATCGTGCAGGCACAGATGTGCCTGTGGCTAGTTTACATTATTCAGGGCACTGCTTTTGTTTTTCCTTTCTCATCCTTTCCAAAAAAAACCCCAAAACTCGAAGTCTGAGGTTGAGGCTTTAATTGCCTCTTAGGTTAGGGAGAGGTCAGAGAGGAGGAAAGCCCATCAGATGCTGGGAAAGTGATGCCGGGCAAAAGCCCCGCGAGATACCAAAGGAAAGTGGGGAATAAAGGTGGCAGAAAGGAAGAGGGAGAAAAATTAAATCGAGATGAGGCGGTTGAGAAAGGAGAAATGGGGGAGTTGGGATTTTGGGTGATTTCCTTACGCTGCATTTGTCCCCACTGCTCCAGGGGCTGGGCAGGCAACGCCATGGCTCACCGGCCACGTATGTGCCCAAGCTCAAGTCCTTGCCTGGCCTTTCCTCAGAACAGGGGCTGTCACCTGGGACCGCCATATCTCAAGCAAATCTTTGTCTCCCCAGCTGCCCCTCTTCCACTTTGTTTAAATGTGAGTTACTCATGATAGGAGGAAAACCACTCCTGCTCTCACCAGAAATTCCATTCTGCTCTAAGACAAAAGGTTGTACTTCCATAATGTGCTCTGGTCCCAGTGAAACAGCATTTTTCCACAGGGAGAGCAGGATGCTCTTCTCCAAAGCTGTCTTCACTCAGCTCTGCTCTGCATTGCTTCCCCAAGAAGCTCTTGGGGAGCACACACACCCAGCCATCCATCACCTCCCAACTGCAGGACACCACCACGTTCACCAGAACAAGCATTTCGCCACTGATGTGGCAGCAACGCTATAAATCCTGCATCCTAGGCCACCTAATCTCACCCTACGGCCTCTGCAGCTGGACCACTGGGTCAGGAACAGGGCCCAGGGAAGGAAGGCCACAAGTCACGGCAAAGGTGTGACATGGAGCTGCCCTGAAGAGACCCATCTCCGTTTTATTGTCTCTGTCACGTGATGGGGTCAGGCTTGCAACAGGACAGACAATACGTATCACAGTGTCCATTCATGTTGGTAACCACCAGATGAAACACTCCCCTCTCTGAAAGCAGAATCCATATAATATAAACCAAAGAACAGGGGAGTGGTATAGCAGACAAACACCACCAGTCAGCATCTGCATGAAGCGCTGCAGGAGTGCCCAGGGAGCGAGGAGCGTTTCGGTGTGTCTGTCTGCTATGGCCACCTCCAAACCAGGTCTCAGAAGCTCTTGTTTGCAGAGCAGATCACAAGCCAGAGAGACAGCAGCTACGGATGCTTTTTGAGAGCAGCCCACTTCTCTACATGCTTAAACATGAACCTACCTTTAAGTACACACACACAAAAAAAATCATCTTTGTCTACAAACAATAGAAAAGTCTTGTCCGTGTCCAACTGGGAACAATAATAGCGTGAAACAAACACACAAAAACAATAAAAACCCAAACCAGAAAAGCCCACAGAAACTGCCAGTGACACTGTTAAGCCTTGGTTGGAGGAAGCTGCAATGAGGAATTTTTTCTGCAGGAGCAGAGCAAAGACTTGGGTAGCCTTCCTAGCTTTTGAGCCTTCTTCTAGCATGTACTTGGAAGAGCAGGGGTGCCTACAACAGTCGCAGTAAAAAACTGACCAAGCTTATATTAAATACAAGCGAGTGGCACAGCAGAAATACCTGCTAAAACAACGTATCCAGAAGATCATAACAGGACTCAATTCTGCCGCCTCCAAAATCAGCCTGATCTTTGCCATGACTTCAATGGGAGCAGGCCCAGAAAATGCATTAACAAGCGCGAGGCTAGTTTAACACAGTTGACATCAAAATCCAGAAGAGCATACAAAAGAGACAGGACAAAGTACTCGCCAGTAACGTCAATACAAAGTTTAATCCCCAGATGGCTGGCTTTAGAGACATCCCCATCACCACCATAAAGAGAAACTGCCTTCTAGCTTGCACTCCTTTCAGCAATGCCTCGTTGCTGGGATGCAAAAGAGCACAAGCCCATTTTTCTTGTCCTTTGAAGATGGTATTTAAAAGTTGGGTTTATTTTTTCTCTTTTATATATTTGGGAATAAATGGCAGTTTTTACACTCCATAGCTGCCACTTAAACACTTTTCACTAGCAATAATCATTTTGGTTATGGGAGCAGGTCAAAAGCCTCAAGGACTCTCTGCTGGGACAAATTTCCCCTGGAAGACATGTCACTACTCAAAAAAACACAAGAGGAAGCTCGAGGCCAGCAAAACAAAGGGACAGAAATGACTGCCCACAGAAAATGCTCTGGCCGGTGCCAAACGCCTAGGTGGAGTGCGGGGCTCGGTGCTGAGTGCCAGCACCCAGAGGGGCTGAGCCACAGCCCTCATTCGTGCTGCTCCAAAATCCCACGGAGCCCACCTGGAGGTGAAAAATGATGGGGGACACACTCGCAGCAGGGTCTTGGGATGGGTGACAGATTTCCCCTGCCCCAGCAATGAGGGAGATGGTGCCATCTCTTGGGGTTTTTTTGCCCCATTTATCACCCCAGAAACAAATATGCCTCTGTGAAAACGATGACCCAGCTGAGAACAGCAACCCAAATGTGGGCAGGAGATAGAGAAAGACCTTGCATCGCCCCACAGAGATGGGGAAGGCCAGCACCCCTTCTTCTGCCAGGGGATACTCCAGGACAAAAGGACGGGAAACGCGCTGCAGCAGCGCCACGATGCTGCACCGTAGCCCGGGAAGGGAGGCTCACCTGCCCTCACCCCAGCCCGCTGTGAGGACACGCTGGTGGAAGCCATGGGCAGCGCCTGCACTGGCGTTTGATGCAAACGCTGTGCCAATGCCCGCCGGGCAGCAGCGCCTGCGCACCCACCGACGGGGCACAGCGCAGACCCATCACCGGCTCCCCGCGCTTCGCCCTTGCCTGTTTACGCTTGCAGCCGCGCTGAGAGCGCGAGCGAGCGCAGAGCCA
>NW_010515524.1:4561-4936 GCF_000687285.1 Phaethon lepturus
TACTTTCTCCATTCCCCCGCATCCCGCCCCTGCCACTTACCCCTCACTCCAAAAAGGCTCTCTCAAACAGGCTTAAGCTTTAAACAAATAAGGGCTTGGAAAGCAGCAGCCTGCTCCTGTTTCCCTCCCCACCGCCCCTGCTCTCCCCCCGCCGCCTCCACCTCTGAGCCGCGGCGCAAGCGGAGCTGGCGAGCGCCGTGCAGGCATGGAAAACAAACACGTGGAGCAGAGCCAGCTGTGAAGTCGGATTTGGCACACGCTGTTTGCAAAAGGAATAAAAGCACATGGGAGCAGGGGGAAGGGGAGAAGAGGGTAGGGCGGGGAGCCGGGGGTGCCCCGGCCTCAAGGGGAGAGCGTGGCTCGGGTACAAAGCCC
>NW_010515524.1:4999-20826 GCF_000687285.1 Phaethon lepturus
AAGCCCAGGCGTGCGCACGCCCGCGGGAGGGTCCATCCGTACGGGCGCTGATCTCATGCCCTGTGTGGATGTGGAGGGAAGAGACAGGCCTACAGCGACATTTCCCGAGCTATTTGGCATCACGCTCCCCTCCCTCTTTCCTAGCGGGCCAGACTGGTTTTGCATGCGCTTGCCCTTCCTCCCAGGCAAAATTAATGTGTTCTGATGCAACACGTGAAAAATAAGAGGAAGTGCCCAGAGAAGGGCAATGAGGCTGGTGAAGGGTCTGGAGCACAAATCTTAGGAGGAGCGGCTGAGGGAACTGGGGTTGTTTAGCTTAGAGACAAGGAGGCTGAGGGGAGACCTTATCGCTCTCTACAACTACCTGAAAGGGGGTTGTGGCAAGGTGGGTGTGGGTCTCTCCTCTCAAGCAACAAGCGATAGGAAGAGAGGAAATGGCCTCAAGTTGTGCCAGGGGAAGTTTAGATTGGATATTAGGAAAAATTTCTTCACTGAAAGGGTTGTCAAGCATTGGAACAGGCTGCCCAGGGAAGTGGTTGAGTCACCACCCCTGGAAGTGTTTAAAAGTCGTGTAGATGTGGTGCTTAGGGACATGGTTTAGTGGTGGACTTGGCAGTGCTAAGTTAATGGTTGGACTTGATAATCTTGAAGGTCTTTTCCAACTTAAGTGATTCTATGATTCTATAAATACACTTTTACCTCCTGGGGCTTGCAGTCTTCCTCAGGGCTTTTTATCCCCCATGCACACTATGCTCCAGGGCCCCACAGCACAGGAAACACTGACCCAACTTCCCCATCACATCAACTGAGATTACATACATTGAGGGCATGTATTTGCCCTAATCCTCCTCCCCCCCCCCCCCTTCTCTGTCTTTTTTTTTTTTTTCTCCTTTTTTTTTTTATTTCTTCCCTCCCTTTCTGGAAGGGCTTCAGACAAAATATCCCTCCTCTTACACCCAAGCTCCCAGGGGACGTCAGCTTGAGTATTATTCTGCCCTCACTGGTCTGGTCTAGCCATTGGAAGGGCACTTACAGGCTTTAGGAATGGATCACCTATGGCCTTACATCAACACTGAATCCACGCAGGTTTCCTCCATCTCCCTCCTCTCCCAATCATCTCCAAGTGAAACAAAACAGAAATTCATGTGCTTTGCTTGGTTTGGGGTCGAATCCAGCGATTTGACGTGGTTTGCTTGTGGTTTCCACCCAAAACCATAAACCAGCCCAGGTTAACCTGGAAGGTCCTCAGCTGTATTTGGAGGCAATAAGAAAAGCAGCAGTGTCCTACCTGGTCTTGGACCTCATCCAAAACAGGCCAGCAGCTGGACAGATTAACAGTCCAGGCTGACCACCCAACGACCTGCAGACATGTTTTCACCAGTCTCATTACCACCTCTGAAACACAGCAAGATCTTTCCCCTCTCCAGGCCCACCATTAACGCTTGTCCCTCAGCCATCACTCCAAACCACCAAACTTGACAACAAGTGGCAATATTTGGATATCACCCTCCCTGTGAACCACATTACGGACACCTGATCACAGCCAAGGAAGGTAACTTACCTTGGAGAAGTCTTGCAATTGCCTATTTGCTCTTGGGTGGAATTTACTGGGATGCAAAAAAAAAAAAAAAAGGCAAGCTGTGGGTCCCTGCAAATAAAGTATTGCTCAAAACCAACCAACCACTCTGTTCTCTTTCCTTTTGGGGGCAAATTAAGTATTACAAGGCAAAGAGGGATAGAAACTCATAGTCATGGAGGTTATGACACCACATTTCTGGAATCACTTCTGCATCTATTGGACAAAACATACCCCTACCTTGTGTCTCTGCTTCCCAGGCTGCAAAAACAGGAATAGCAAATCCCAGCTGGTACAAGCAGTAACCAGATGAAGATGAGTCAGACAATTTCAGATTTCAAGATGAAAGGTGCTAGACAGGTATGCAGTCTTAGTATCTGTACTGCTTCCTGGTAGCCCCAGGATTTCTGGATTAGTAAAATACAGATGTCAGCATCCTGGGGATACAGCCTCAGTAACTGAACCAAGTAGGGAGGGGCAGGTTGATTACAAGGGGTGGGGGGGGAAATACAAATTTGCACCACACACAAAATACTGTGGTTAAGGGAGACAGCAACCAAGAGATTATTGACAACAGAACAGGATAATTCAGTGGAGTTTGTCAGACTAAACTTTCTGTAATCACAGACTCCAGGGAAAGTGTTTGTCAAGCAAACATTCAAACATGCAGTTGCCAAGAACTAAGTAAACAGAGGAGGAGGAGCAGTAGAGTCAATGCAGCACCATTTGCAAATGCCCCATGATGAGCTGTCACAGGCCAACCAAGCTCAGCAGCGGGCACTAGCGAAGCCAAGGGGCTAAGCTACTACAGGAAGACCCACCACCAGGTTAGATGAACAAGGAGCAATTCATGCCTTCAGAATATTTTCATCCAGCACAGGATTTGCAGACCTGGGTAGGTGTGGGTGCAGCAGTCTGTGTGGGTTCAACGGACACTTTCCTGCAGCACACGCGTACACACACAACCACCTGGCAAGTGAAATGAAGCCAAGCTCCAGGCTGAAGGGAGTCCTCCAACATAATGAGCCATACCCAACAACTGGTATCACGCATTTATTTTTAGCCCCACTTTACCTAGAAGCCTGTGGTGGTCGTTACTCTGCTTATGAGGAGCCAGAGACCCACGCCAAACACACCACAGATCTTAAGGGCAAGTCAGCTGATCCCAGCCCTGAAACCAGCGGTGGCTGCCATTGGAAGGCTGGTGTTCTGCTTCCCACCCAACGTGCCTATCCATCGGTCAGTGCTTCCCACCCATGGTTCGCAAGATTGCTGAAAAGGGTATGTGTGTGACTTAAAAGGTCCAAGAAGAAGGGATGAAAAATATGCAAGTTCAAACATGCTGTGCAGTAAGTTGTGCACGTGAAATTTCCAACCAGGTCTACTGACCTCCGTGGGAAAGCATTCAAGATTGCACATGTCAAAAAATAAAGCTGAAACCCATCACAGCAGATCCTGCAGACACATTGTCTGTCCGCATACTCCTATTTTCCCATACCTCACCCTGATGGGCAACGCCAGAGTGGTGTTACATCCATTTCCATTTCCTACAGACCAGACCTCTCTTGGCTGTCTAGAAAGCGGTGTGTAAGCCACAACGCATGTTTCAATGCCAGCACTGGATGCATCACTTCTCTGTTAGTCATTGGCACCCATGCACCCACAGTGGTGATGCTATAAGCACCCCTTGGCAGGTCTGGGGCCACCTGCACTCTGTGCAAGTGACCAAAACTTCACAGATGGTAGCCAAAGCTGCTGGGAAGAGGAAGTTTGTGGTCTCTAGCACAAAGTTACTGACACGTTCTTTGGAGCTGGACTGTGTTCGTGTTTAAGAGGTTCATGGAGGAATTAGGAAAGCTGTTATCTCCCTAGCTGGACAAAAGGGACTGTGAGAAGGCCAGAGAGACTGCTGGTCCTCATGAAGAAGGGGTTTCCAGGTTTAGTTGCTGTGAATAGTGACTCTACCTGGGTTTACACAAAGGGACTTCATGCACTTTATGCATACAACATTGGTCCGCTCCAGCTCTAAGGGAAGAGGGTGGTCTTCCCAGGAGAACCCCACCCAGATTGAAGAGGCTGGATCTCCATACCAAAAACCAGCCCAGCACCACAGACCAAAAACCCTTTTTTTTTTTTTTTTTTTTAATCAGGAGGTACATGACCTCCTCTAGAGTCCTGACGCTAGTGCTACAAGAATTTACAACCTGGAAAAGATCTTAATGAAGACACAGAGTTGCTTTAACTTTCCATTCTCTGCTCCACTCCTGTATCCCCATCCTCAGTTTGCCACTGTGCAACAGCCCTGGGGCAGTTAAATCAGCAGCCTACACACCATGCAATATTTATGGCCCAAGGCAGTCACAAATACGGCTACACTCTGTAAGCAGTACATGCCTCCAGAGGTCCTCTACCTCCAACACCACGATTTTCTCACTCAGGAGACTGGCTCAAAACAGAGAGGAGAAACCAGTGCCACAACCTCCCAGTGGTCCCCAGCACAACCACAAGCTACTCAGGGCTGGGGCTTGCTGCTGCCCCGGTCCCAGCAGTGCAGGGCTCCTTTGGTCAAAGGTGTTTCCCAAGCATCTTGTACATCGCGAGGCAAAAGTACTCCCTGCCACTCGATGGGAACAGCTGAAGCAGAGTTCAGCAGCGTCCCAAATCCCACCAGGTGCTTTTGGCAGGGCAGAAAACAGCACAGCAGTCCTGACCCCCTGTAAGGAACACACTGATTTTGTTTTTCCAATGGCAGCCACTCTAGTTCTGGACCCTCACTGATAAACAAGTGCAGATTTCTCATCCACTCTTTAAGATTGGATGAGAACAAGAACCTTGGACTGTCGTTAGTGTTTAGTCACAACAGCAGACTTCAGCTTGAGACCATTCAGGTCACCTGAGCCACATAATACAACACAGCCCTGTTTAAGGTCCAGGACTTTGGTGTTTCCCTGCATGGCAGAAGTGGGATGACAAAGGGTTAAACCTGGTATAACCTCAAAAAATGCTCTTTGCTTTCTGAAGCAAGAACATCTTTGGCAGGGTCCCCATCTGGGAAATGACATCCCGTCCCCCCTCGCTTCCCCCTCTTCTCCCCCTGAACTCAGAACAAAGCACTGCACTGCCCAACATGCTTCTCCACTGGTTTCATCTTGGTCCAAACGTTTCATGTGTTTCAACTCCTGCCAAAAAGAAATGCATTTAAAAAAAAATATAAAAAAAGGCATGTGTGGGGCAGGGGGAGAGGAAGCAGAGAGAGTAGAGGGAAGTCATTAAAATTGCATCTTGATTAGCTACCAGTGGTGGAAAAAGGAAACAGTAGGGAGAGGAGAATTTTCTCTTGTGATACGTCATCTTGAAGCTGAAACCAGTAGGCCCAGAGAAGACAAGAATTCTCCACACAATCTGCCACCTAGGACCAAACCTAACTCACTTTACTTTTCCAGTCTACCACATGCCATCCCATCATCATCAGAAGAGGCATATTCTTCCTCAAAACAGTTTCCTGCCAACCACCACATGTATTTTTCATCACTCTCATAGTTGCAGCCCTCCCAGCGTTCCCCAAGCGGCATCGAGCCCCTGCTGGAGGACACAGCACAACTGGCCTGCCCTTCCTGGCCTTTCTGCCTTTGCTACCAAACACAAAGGCTTGGCCATTGCAAAGCCACAGGGAATCCTAGAGGAAATGCAGCCTGCAGGAGATGGTTTGTGCATGCTCTGTGGATAAGCTGGATGGGCCAAATGAAGAGCCCCAGACCAGCTCTGTCTCCCAAAGAGACACCCTCCAGCCAATTAAAAAAAAAAAAAAAGAAAAAAAAAAAAATCACATTGGCTGAAGAAGCATTTAACAGCAAAACAAAAAACCAGTCCAATTTGGAAAGTCTGTAATAGCTGAACCCAGGGACATGCAGAGGATGTTTTTTGTTCCCTCAGTACAAAAGCCCTTAGTTTCCCCTCCTCCTCATTCCAACATTTCCCCATCGAGGGTGTCAGAGACAGTTCAAGGCCTCCCAGCAGCACAGACAAAATTGGGGCTTGCTGCCCTGAGGACAAGTGGCTGGGGTACTACAGGGACCAGGGAGTTTCGCAGAGTCCTGAAGAGAAGAAACTGGTACTCTGATCGGGTTTCCTCTTTTGCAGATCATCCCGCATCTCATCAGCTCCCGTGCCTCCATTCTAGTCAACTTGGTTTAGAAAGCCATCAGTTTCTACAGCTGTGGACAACATTCAAAATCACCATCTGTCATGACATCCTACATAAAATAAATAAGACAGGCAACACCACCCACCACCTTCTATTAACAGTCTATTACGGAAAGCAAACAGTCACCCACTTCTGAAGAAGCCTGATATGGGAGGTGGCATTTCTCTTCTAGCCCATCTCTCCCCGCCAGTAGCGGACAAAGCCTGTTTAGCAGCATCTGTACAAGACTCTACTATTACGTAAACAGCAAATAATGTCTTGGGGCCAGCTGAGAAAAGGGGCCCCAAGCATGAGGCTCCGCACATGGAGCAATGGAAGCGCTTGCCCCCAAAAGGCTGCCTTCCTACAGTACTTCTCATTTTTCCAGGATGGTGCCCATTTAAACCCCCTTCAACCTTGGAAGAGATGGCTTGGAGCTCCCAACCTCCTCACCCAAATGCTAACCCGCTCCTTGTAGCCCAAAAAAGGAAGCAAATTCATGACCAAATCACTTCCAGTACTTTTTTTCCAGACTATTGTTATGTGACTGCATTTGGAAGTAAGGGGAAAAAACAAATACATGACTGTGGTCAGTGTCTGCCCTAGAATATGGGTGGGGGGAGGGGGGAAGAATCAATCCCCAAACCCAATCCTTGTTTTATATGGTTAGCCATTTTTGGAGAAAACTGTAAGTAGTAAAGAGATCAGGAAGAAACAGTGACACCAGCCCCTGGGCCTCAGGGGGTGACAACAGGAGAAGCAGAACAGAAGTGAATCAACTCTCCATCTATTAACATATACTGTTCAGTCCAAGAAATTCTTAAATTCCCCAGCAATAGCCTAAGCCAAGAAGTCTACCTCTTCCTCTGTTGCAAAGGTATAATATTTTTGTGTTGTGAATTGCTTTATCAATTTAGAAAACCTTTTTAATGCAAAAATCACCTTTGCTTGAGCGGCGTTAGTAGGTGTTTCGTGGAAAAGATCAGATCATCCTCTCCAAAGACTCACTCAGCAGTGGTCTGGGAGAACATAGCCAACCTCTGACATTTGGTCACTCGTCTATCCAGAAAAAAAAAAATATTTAAAACTCTTTGGATCTTCCAAAGATCCTTACATTACTGTCCAGTAAAAGAACGTAAGGAGTAGTCAATTTTCTTATTTTACAGAGACTCCTTTAAAACCTCGGTATTAGGTACTCTACAAAGCCACAATAAAAAGACATCTTCTGCCTCAAGGATATTTATCTCTAATTGCTTACAGAGACTGTCAACGCTTTCTTTGAGAAGGGAAGTCTGTGACTGTCCCATAGCACTAAATACCTCTAGAAAAAACTTTCGCTATTCAGTGCGGTCGTCTGTAGACCTACCCTCCAAATTATGTTAAATACTGTCACTTGCTACAAACCACAAATGCAGTATTAGAAGTGGACAGGAATAAGGACTTCCCCCCGCCCCGTAGCAACAAGGAAAACTCAGATATATAAGGGAAATAGAATGTCAGAATTACCAATAGGGAAATTATTGACCATTTCTTAACCTGGAAAATACCATAAACTCTTCTAGAATGAAAAGCATTCCTCGGTGTTGAGGAAATGCTGCTCCATGATTCTAAATGCAGTTGTGCAGCTGGCACACTCTGCCCTGGGATGGGTAAAGTAAGCTGTTCTCATAGTCACATCCACAACACGCTGCAGGATTTAATAGTCCCACATAAAAGAGATAAGCTATATAAACATAAACTGTAACAATGGGACAGAAAGCAGCTTCCAGAATTCCTTCTACAAGCCCAACAGGGAAACGACAATAATTTCCCTCTGCATTTCTTGCCAGCTGAAGTTTGTTTGTCTGTTCTTCCACTCTGCTTTGCCGATAACAAACATCTGTCGGGAGTGTCCTTCGCCACGTAAGAGAGGAACACAGCCATTGCAGCCTCCAGGGCTTTATACACCAGCAAAGCCTCTGGAGAGCCTCTGCTGGTCTTACCTATCGACTACAAAAATGTTACATAGAAAATTAGTCTTTTTTTTAAGCCGCCAAGTAGTTTAAGAACTTTAGAAAAAACGCATGAAAAGCCTCTGGTGGAGGTGATCTCTTGAGGTCCACCCCAGATGTGCCTTTCTTAGAATCTTTACTTTAGGGTCTTTCTTCCCAACCCTTATCTACCACCAGCTTTTACTCATGTATTTCTTTGACAGGAAGCTCTAGAAACCCAAGGAGGCAGGCTCCCAGATAAAGCTGTCGATCTGTGGCTCATTAATGGCTTGCTGAGGCTTTTTGGCCTGGTGCCTACATGCCCCTTGCAGATGCTGGCACCTTGGTGCACGCCATGTCCGCCGGCCCCACTGAGCTGCTTCTCTGGCTGCCTGTAAGGAGACAGGTCAACACAAAACCCTTCCAGTTTGCAAAACACTGTGAGATCGGAAACATTGGCCGAGACTTGGAAAACATTGCCTTTGAACCCTCAGGCCCCAATTCACCAGCCATGGGGGAAAAGAAGGGCAGGAGAGATGTGGCTCTCCTTTCAAGGACGGTATTTCTCCAGAATAACCTCTGGGGAGGCAGCAGCCCTGCCTGCAACTGCAGGCAACCACCCTGCCCGGGCAAGGGCTTCCCAAACCTGCTCCGACATGCCAGCACCCTGCGCTTGCCTCGGGTCAGCAAGGGCTGGGAGCACCTCTCCGGTAGCGGGCTGGCGCCTGGGGAGGCACCCCTAGTTGTTCCTTATCAGCCCTCCTCAAAACAAGTAAGGACAGGGGCGTCCGGGATATGGCCCAACAAGCCTTTCTCAGCCCCGGCAACTGCTGTTGGCATACAGGGACCTCAGGCAGAAGAGAGGAAATTAAAATGGGGAGAAATTGTCTCCCCAGAAAATGGGGAGAAAGGGAGGTGCAAGGGCCTGGCGGCAGCCCCCACATCCTTTGGGAGGCAACACGCACTTGGGGAACAGGGGCACACGAGCAGCCTCAGCTGCAATCCTGTTCTCCCTCCCCATTGTGGGGTCTGAGAAAAAAAAGCCTCCCTGGCAAAACCGAGGGACGTGTGTGCCAGGAGAGAGGAAGAGATTGTTTTCCCTAAGCATGAGGGGGTACAGGCGACACAAACCACTTTTTTGACACCTCTCCATCCCATGCACTGCCCAATTCAGCTGAACGAAGGCAACAGCTATATTGGTGCCTCCTTACAGTCTTTCATGCATAAGGCGTAACTTGGGACCAACAGAGAAGAAAGCCATAACCTTGCAGCTGTCTGGCATCTCCCACAGCTCTTCCACTCCCAAGGCACTGATTGAGCCAGGCAGAAGCTATAAGGGCCCAACACCTCATCTAAGATCTCTTCCATAATTAAATTATTTAGCTTGCAGAGGCCAGATCAAACCCACTCACAAAACAGAGGAGTCCTGCTTCAGATAGGCTCCTTTTCCTGCGAAGCAGGGGAAGGAGTCATCTCTTCACCCAGCCACAAACAGCCCCTGGCAACACTGTGCCCCTAAAAATATGTTCTAAAGCATTCCTCTAAGCAAAAAGTCTCCGATTGCAGTTCATGCTATTATTTACACAGCAGGACGTCATGGCCACAAGCAGCCCCCCAGGAGAGTTTGCCCACAGCTCTTTGCAAACAAACAGGTGCCAAAAGAAAATGCCTATGCATCCCCACCTGCTCCCCAAAACAGTGCTGTAAGTCAGACAAGAAAAGTGGGGTGAAGGAACCTGCGCCAGTTCAAGCAATCCTATCCCCCTTGAGAGAGAGTTCCCAGTTATCCTATCAAGCCAGGTTTTGCTCATGTCCTGCCACTGATGACCACACAGCTGCTCCATCCTGTGCCTCCAGAGGTCAGGTTAGCATTTGGGGTACCCCTGTGTGTGCCCAGCCACACAACATGGCCTGCCATTCTTGGGAAAAGCAGCTCTTTGTAACCCTGCTGCTCTTCATCCCTCCTCCTGCACCTACCTACAGCATAAGGTACCTCTGTGCTGACCATGGACAGGTAAGCAACATTTCTGCTTGCACCTGGGCCACAGTGTGAGCCACGGACTTGGCCTTAGCAGCATCTCCTAGCATTTATCCTTGGCTTGTGCACTGAAAGCCAGTGCCTCCAGAGCAGGAGGAGCAGAGTCCCAACCCCCCCGGGAAAGAAGGCACACAATATTTACGTAATGAGATTGTTTTACTTGAGATTGCATGCTGCAAGCAAAATACTTTTATTACACTGGCTCTCTGCTCTCCCAGCTATCTTTCAAAGCACAATGCCACAACTGAAAACTAGCTCACAGAATTAAAGTCATAACTGGCTCCTTTCCTTCCCCTTCAGCCAAGCACTCTTGCTTTCCACCTGCCACTCCCCCAGCAGACCTCCTGCTCATTTGCTTTCTGAAGACAGGCAGAAGTTTCAGCTCCAGCCGCCCACCCCACCAGCTGCCCATCCCACAGCAGGCCGCAGCGGCAAGACGCTACCAACATCACCTGCAGTGCCAAGTGCCCCATGCGGGCAACCACTTACTGGAGCACATGAAGCCACATCACTCTTTATTGACTGATGCGAGCTGAGGGTTAAGGAAGATGAGACTCTGCAATGGACAACTCTCAGCTTCAAGGCAGTCAACTCTCAGTAAAGCCCTAATGATGCTCAACTTTGACCTCCTCTTCTGAGGAGCAGGGCAAGGCAGAGGATGGAGCAGAGGACTACGTATCAGGCAACACAAGGTCTGTACTAAACTCCAGTACTTACCAGCTGAGTAACCGCAAGGCACACGTCCTCTTTCATGCTCTGTTTTTACCTCCTGTTCTGCATTTGTCTTGCCGTTTTGAATGGGGATGTAGGAATAGTCTCCCATTACAAGTTAGCATGGTATCTAACACAGCCAGGTCCCAGCCTTGGTTAAAACTTGTAGACACAAGGGTAATACAAATAATAATTTAGGTTTTGGACTACAGTGATGGGGGAAGATGGTGTGGCAGGCCTTTCTCAGGCCTTCATCCAGAGAGTCAATGTTAAGCAACCTCTACTTATCTTCAATGCTAGAGCTATGCAAAACCTGGGTTATACTCACATTTTTGTGGATGATTAAATTTTTGCTTGTTTGCTTGGTCACTAGTTTGGGAAACTTTTTTAAAGGTGGTTCTCTGAAGTGGCTCTGAGGTTAGGGATGTCCAAAGCTCTCCCAGGGGAGACAGATTACAGGGTAGAGTGCAGGTCAGGCATCAATGATAAACACAGCTTGCCACTTTGCTCTTGATGTTGTTCTCTTTGTGCTCCTTCTCCCTCCTCCCCAAATCTACAGTCCAGGACTGCAAGGAAAACGTAATAACTGTACATTTAGCAAGTATATTCCTGCTTAACTTGCTACATGATGTAGATAGTTGACCCTTGCTCCCACAAAAGACAACAGACTTCATGACACAGTCAGCAGGATCCCACAGCTTGTATGGCACATCTGCATACCAGGCAAGTACAGCTAGCTCTCGCAGTAGACTGGTGCCCGTCCTACGAGATACAGGGCTGGCTTGTCTTGCTGTAGCCATGTAAACCATACTGCTCTTCCCTAACGCTTCCCCAAACTGGCTACTCACTTCCTTGCCAAGAGGGGAATAGGGTCAGCAAACACACACCGGGCTCCAGCAGCTCCAGCTCCATACTTTGGTGCTGACTTCCCTTTCTCAGCAGCCACCATTGAGCTAATGGGCTGCATGGTAACTGAGCATAGTTGACCATGATCCTGAGACCTTCTCCCTCCCTGCTGGCTGGGCAGCCGTCTCTAGCAGGGCCTGGTGCTGAGGTGCCAACGTGCTAAACTACTCTTGCAACATTCATGGCAGCTCAGGCACCCAGAGCAGCAAGGTCCTCAAAAGCAGCTAGGCCTTGTGCTGCCTTGAACTCTTTCTCTACAGCATTACAGAAGCGTTCAGGCACAAGCTGGCATGCAACCAGCAGCTCTGCTCCTTACCTGCTGGGAAACAAAGACTTTTTCCCTCCAGGCCAGCCCCAGACACACCAAGAGCAACATCAGAGTGATGCAACAGTGATGACGGACACATCCAAGGCAGCTGGCATGCCTCTCTGAGGAGCCCTCCACACACCAGCGTCTCACAGCCCTGCCTCACCCTACAAGCCTCCACCTCCAGAGGTGGCTGGCAGCTACAAGCCAGATGCCCTGTTTGGCCAGCTGAGGGGTAGGGAAGTCCCCACAGGGACTCAAAAGTTGGTAGATGAATATCAAGCCCTCCTCCTGCCAGGGTCCCACAGCTCTGCTGAAGTTTGCCTGGCTGTGCTGCAAGGTCCCAGAAGGACCAGAGGAACACCAGAAGGAGCTGGTGAATGGATGTTCCTCATTGGATTCAGACCCCATTACAGCTAGATAATTGGGCCATCATGCTCTCCTTCTGCCCGGATGGCTCTGGCTTAGAAGCTGCACTTCAACCACTTGCAAGCCAAGATGTGCCTCATAGCCACTTTTGAAATAGAAAGTCCACTTCCATGAAGGAGTCAATGGTCAGGACTAATTTGTACAGCTGCTACACTGGTAACAGTGGGACCATCCCACAAACCCCCAAGTATGACCTTGTACTTAAAAGCGAGGGGAGTGCTGTCCAGTCCCTCAATGCACAAGTCTCATTGACTCTCTACCACATCATTAAAGTCACCCCAGATGCTTTTGAAAAATCCCACCCAGCATGTTTCTGAAAACATCTCCTGACGCTGGGACTCAAACCCACCCCTTCAATCTGACAGTGCTTGGGTTTGTTAAACAAGCAGCTTTCTTTGCGGGGTAAAAAAAGGAAAAAAAAAAAAAATCACATTCCCATCATCTTAGCTTCAGGAGGCCCAAAGGAATCTCTCTCTGACAGTGGCAGACTCTAAGGAAGCGAGGCTCTCCAGTCCTTTTTACCACCCACTGCTGAGGAACATGCGAGCAAGCACCCCTGTCCTACCCCAGAGGGAACTGCCATCCAGCGGTTGGCTGGAGTGACAAGAACGGTCTCCACGTCAGCTACAGCTCAGGGAGCAACTTGGGACAGAAGGCACTAGATGAAGTAAATTATTATTCAGCATCCAGAATACTATTGGCTTCCAAATAATTGTCTATTTGTGTGCGTGCATGCACAAGAATCCTCGCTCCATGGTCTCTGCCAGCATATTCCCAGCGCTGCAGCTCTCTGGGGACAAGGCCCATACTTGTATTCAATCTTGGATTTGGATCTCAAACACTAAGGTTTCAGATTTTGTTTTAAAAAACATTTTCTCTGGCAACTGGGCTGTTAATGGATTTGGTGTTTTTGCTCTTGCCTCCTCCCTACCTTTAAAAGCTTGGCACCAAAGGGCTTCTTTGAAGATAAGGCCAAATTTGCAATTTAAGGTGAGGAACTTCATAAAGCTAGACGTGAAGGGATGGGGGGGTGGGGGGGGAGAGAACCAACCCAGGAGCCACTGTGCCTTTGAGATGTACACTGTACAGTACATAGGATTACAATGGCCTCTCTGTACCACCCCTGGCTGGAGCCATAAATTCGCTGCAGCTGCAGCACTGCTACCTACGCTAGACTCCCCAAGGGTTACGCTCAGAGAGGGGCTTCTCTACAGCCTACCCTCCAAACCAAAAGCATCACGCAGCCCTTACAAACACCCACATCCACCCAGCACGCACGGGCAGACGTCCCCAGAGGCAACCGAAGGAGCCTCCCCATTTCGGCTGCCAACGCCGCTCGAGGCTCTCTGCTCAAACCAACAGTGGTCCTTATTACAGACTTTTTCTGAGGGCCAGCAAACTTATGGCCTCTGTCGATCTCCAGCAGACCTATCCTCAACACCACAAGGAGGCAGGGAAGTGCCACTTAAGAGGTTTTGCAGGTGGAGAGCTGAGGCAGAGAGCAACCTGCCCCAACATGGAGGGAAATCTGCAGTGTAAAGGAGAACCAAACCCAGTTCTCCACATTCCAGGCTTGCACCCTAAAACACTGGCATCACTAAGTGAGGTGGCTGCTCTACCTAAAAGTACCAGGATAAAATCACAGTGACATTATCAGAGGAAGCTGCATTTTGCATATAAATGCTATATTCTAGGCCAGTGTACCCACATTTGAGGTTTACTTCTCAAAGGCTACCTCAGTAGGTTCATTTCACCACAAACTTTCTTAACCACACATATTGATTAATTATCATATTGATTCACAGGGCTCTGCCTAACCTGTCCTTCTGTTAGGAGAAAAATAAAAAGCCACCTCACATCGGTATTTGAAAGCTGACCACACAGTTCTGGCAAGGATCTTTACACCCTTTTTCTCTCCGCTTTTATGATTTAAAGAGCAGCAGAAGGGCCCGATGCACAATCTTTAGACACACAAGCTTGTTCAGACTCACTGACATTGAAACCAGTGAACACATCCTTGCATTTGGCAGGGCCCCAGGACTGTGGCTCTGCATAAGAGTACAACCTGCTAGCTAATCTCTTTGCCAGAGTGGACCTTAGAGAGCCAAAATGGTATTGCCACCACAGGGCTCAGGGTGAAAGACTTACTGCCTACACCAGGCACAGAAGTTCATGAAAAATTACCAGTTTCCAAAACACCATCTGGCTTTCACAGACTTATATAGAGACACCACAGCCCAAAACCTCTATGAACTCAACAACAGTGGGTTTTCACAGGGGCAACATGCTGTGGTGTGGTTTGGACTTTGCCCAGCAAGCCTCCGACCTGCTGCACAGGCACAAGGTGCAGTCACCATCCTCATGTCTAAGGGGAGCTCAGGGAAGGGTTTCGGCCACGGCAGCCTCCCCAGAGCGGCTGAGCAGAAAGCAAGGGTAAAGTTTGGCTCTCACCTCTGTGCTGGCATGCTGCCCGCGAGGACGGTGAAGAGGCTCGAGCACGTCCCACACGCTCCTTGAAGCACATTTCCCTCCATCGATCCCACCAGAGCCAAAATAAATTGGCACTGCCTCTTACTCAAGAGCTTCTACAACACACAACGGCAGCCCTGAGAGCCCCTCTCAGGCACCCTGTCTGCATTGTACCAGGTGTTCTGCTAACAACCCCATCAGGCACAGCTGAGCCTCCCATCCCATTTGTCCTTTTGCAAGGCAGAAGAGAGGCCATTTTAATAAAAGGAGCATGCAACATCCTCAAGGCAAGGATCTGTTGCTCCCTGTTTATGTAGAAACCCCTGCACTGCCTGCGGCAGCTTTGGGACTATGCAAGCATTGAGCGTGTTTTTTTTCTTCCCTGCAACAAATATCTTTCTGAGCTCTTCAGCTGACTTGCTTCCACAGCATCTACGTTGCTTTTGTCTTAACTTCCCATGGACACTCATACAGCTGTGTTGCTGGAGCACAAGCTCCTGTGGAGAGTACATTTTAAAAAACTCATATGTGCAAATATGCATATGCAGCAAATTTTGAAAGTTTCCCATCCTGCTAGCATTCCCTCCAGAAAACTTGCTTCAAGCACTATGTTCAGCCAACAAAGCACCAGAAACAATGTCGTATGATTCGCGGCCAAGAGGAACTAAACCAAATACCAGGAAATAAAGAGAGATGCTTATGATACCTTTTGTTGAACAATTACGCAAAGTACATTTAGAAAACTGGAAGATGATATTCACCCGCGTTCTACCTAAGGACCTGCAATTCATTTATTCATTATTCTCCTTAAATTGTTCTCGTGGCCTAGGAACTGGAATATGTAACAACCTCTTAAACTGAGACTGACCACAGGAGCACCAAAATACACAGCAGCAGGTTTTTCCCTCAGGATGTTTTCAGTCTAACCAGAAACAGGAAGTCTCCAAAGATTTTGCAAGAGAGCTTTTTCCTTGTGGGATATCCCATCCCAACCATAGCCTTTGCACTGCAAAGTTTTTAGCCTGGGAGGTAACGGTTTAAACTAAGAGATTTGCAAGCCCTGGTCTGTAACATGCCAGCAGTAATACATCAAGTCATTTTTATGTATTAAAGAAGTCCAAGGAAATTGTGCCTCATACCTCTGAGGCACTTGGTGTCAGGCATTAAAACGACCAAGCCACTGTTATTTACTGCCAAAGAAACTTTTGTTAACCTGGAGCTACACTGTCCTACTCCTG